>NW_007250850.1:535037-651220 GCF_000164805.1 Carlito syrichta
CGGCGATCCTTCCGCCTCAGCCTTCCAAGTAGCTGGAATTACAGGCATGCGCTACCACGCCCGGCTGATTTTTTGATTTATTGTAGAGATGAGGTCTCGCTGCCCAGGCGGGTCTCGAACCCGCGGGCTTAGGCAATCCACTCACCTCAGCCTCCCAAAGGCGCGGGATTACAGGTTGAGCCACCGAGCCCGGCTTGTCTTGTCTTTTATGACACATTTTGCAATGCCTAACTGTGATAATTCAACTTAAAAAATTTATTGAAACTGTGGTGTTCCAAGGTTTAAAAAGGGATGTAACTTGTTAATTTATCTAATCCAAAATTGAGGCCACACTTATCAGTAATGAATAGTTAGTCCTTCCAAACACATACAGAGATTGAATCGCTTTTATTATTTTTCTTCCAGGAACTTGGCTTGTCTCTTGTTTATATTTCCTTTTACATCTTTAATTAAATTATATAGTTTCTTCTATAATTATTCTACACCTTGAGTTTATTTTATCATTATGTATTTTTGATAATACTTTGATAGTATCTTGGTTATTACAATGTTTCCTTTGTTCCTCTTACCTTTTTGTGTGTGTGTGTACAGTGTGTCAGTAGAGTAGACTTAAAAGATTCAAGCAATACACTGACATGGCAACAAAACATGGTACAGTAGAACTTATTATGCAAAGTATCATCTTCCTTCCCTGTTTCTACTCCCTAAACACAGCCACTTTTAACCATTACTGTAATTTGTTCTTCTGATAACTACTTCCACATCTCTAAGTAATACGTTGCAGATATTTCTACTCTAACGCAACATGTACATTTCTGCAAAGTCCTGAATTCTCCACAAATGCTCTCTAAAAATGCCGGGGTTTATGGAGAGTAACAGGTGGGGTAGATTATGTAAAACAACCTTATAACTAGAGCAAGGAAGGGTTTGTAACCAGGGTCAGGAAGGACTCTTGAGTTATGGCGTTCAGGACAAAAGTGCATCAAAGTTGGAGGGAACCATGTAATAAACACTTCTGAAACAGAGCCTATAGGCAGAGTATGGCAATACATTTCTCTGAGGCTTGAGTCTGCACTGTGTTCTACTTTACCTTTTACTTTGTTTCTTTTCTTTTCTTCAACTATTTTTTAATTTTAAAGATATGGAATACAATTCAGAGTTAGGTACATAAGTGGTCATTGCACAGGTGAAGTTTGGGCCTCCCATTGGCCCTCACTTCACCTGGTTTGGGATCAGGTAGCCTTATTAATGCTATGTTCCTTACACCCCCTGCCCTGGCAGGGGCCCGCTCCTGCCAATGCCTCTCATGTAGCATTATGATACATGTTTCAGGGTCTCCTTATGGGAGAGAACATGTGTACTCGGTGCTTGGTTTCCATGAGTGACTCTAAATCCATCCAGGTTGCTGCAAAGTCCATAATTTTGTTCTCCTTTATGGTTGCATAATATTCCATCATGTATATGGACTACATTTTTAAAAACCCAATCCACTTTCGATGGGCAGCATGGATGGTTCAACGTTTTTGCTATTGGGAATAGTGCTGCAATAAACATGTGTGTGCAGGTGTCTTTATTATAGAATGATTTGAGTTCCTCTGGGTATATTCCCAGAAGGGGAAGTGCTGGGTCATATAGAAAGTCAATTTCTGGTTCTTTCAGAAATTGCCACACTGTTTTTCAAAGAGGTTGTACTACTTTACATTCCCACCAACAGTGCAGAAGCATTCCCTTTTCTTCACATTCTCTCTAGCATCAGTTGTTTTTTGATAGCCATCCTGACTGGCGTTAGGTAGTATTTCAGTGTGGTTTTAATTTGCGTTTCTTTGATGATTAGTGAGGCTGAGCATTTTTTCATGTATCCATTGGCTGCTCATGTGTCTTCTTTAGAGAAGTGTCTATTCGTATCTCTTGTCTCTTTTTAATAGGGCTGTTTGTTTTTTTCCTTTCAGCACATTTGAGTTCCTTGTAGATCCTAGATGTTAGCCCTTTTTGAGATATACAGTTGTCAAATTTTTTTTCCCATTCTCTCTTGATGGTCTCTTTTGCTTTGCAGAAGTTTTTCAGTTTGATGATGTCCTACTTGTCTATCTTATTTCTTATGGCTTGGGCTTTTGGGGTTTCTATCAGGAATTGGCTGCATATTCCAATTTCTGTGAGTGTGTCTCCTGCATTTTATAAGATACTTGCAGTTTAAGGGTTTATGTTTAGGTCTTTTATCCATTTAAAGTTATTTTTTGTGTATGGTGATAGGTAGGGGTCCTGTTTCAATCTTCTGCATGTGATCAGCCAGTTTTCCCAGCAACATTCACTGAATAGGTTCTCCTCTCCCCAGTGGTTGTTACTCAAAGATAAGTTGGTTGAGAAATTGAGATTTTGCTTCTAGACTCTCTATCCTGTTCCATTGGTCTGTATGCCTGTTCTTGTACCATTGCCAGATTGTTTTGATTATTGTAGCCTTATAATAAAGATTAAAGTCTGGAAGAGTGATACCTTCCACTTTGTTTCTTTTGCTGAGGATTATTTTGAATATTTGTGGTCACTTATATTTCCATATGAATTTCTGAATTGTCATTTCTAGGTCCGAGAAGAATGATGTTGGTAATTTAATTGGTATTGTGTTGTGTCTGTATATTGCCTTTGATAGGATGGACACCTTGACAACAGCAGTACAGAGATCACCCCCCCATCTAAAGACACAGGTCTTCTGTTCTGCAGTGGCCATCTTGGAGCACGTCTCTGCCCGGGCTTTAGACTGGCTGCTCAGTTCCAATTCGGACAACTCCTCCTGCCACATGCAGGATCGCCTTCCCAGAAAGTACCACAGTCTCTGGATCTCAGGTTCCAGCGGCGGGGCCTTGCAGCCTAGCCTGGCACAGGAGGTGGTAGCGACAAGTCCAGGTCCTTGGCAGCGGCTGCTTCCCCCTGCTTCTTTGGAACTCAGCCTCTGGCTCCCTGGTGCGCTCCCTCCGTGGCCCTCGCTGCCAGCGTCCGGCCTGGCACTGTGGTATTGGGGCAGAGCTTCTTCCCTGGAAGCTTCTTCCCTGGAAGGGCTTTGTTGATTTTAGAAAATGGCACTCAGCTTCTGCGCCCTGAGATGCACTAGAGTCCAAGCAGAGCCACTGTGGCACTGGCCACCCCACTAGGAGAGCCCTGGCCACTTTCTCCCGAGTCTCCCCACTCGGTCAGCCAATCTTGTGCCCACTTACTCACAGACACTCATGCACATTTGTCCTTACACACAGAGTCTCATGTGGTTTGGCTCTGCTTCATCTTCGTGCACACCTCTTTGTTTTGTCATGGCATAAATCAACGTGCTGGTGCAAACTGCATGTACGGTACACAACTAGGGTGGTTGCTACCACCTCTGACCAAAAACATGTTTCATATTTGGGCCAGATAAGCGGACTCCCCCTGCCCAGTGTGTTCTCGTGAGGCTCATTACTGAGTTGGGTTTGATTGGTGAAGCCTGGTTCACATCTTCGTCTTGGCTGTGATGGAGACTAGAAATCAGAGTTTTTACTTTCTACCCTGGGAAAGTGGGATTCCCAGGGAACTATCAGAATGTTGGGAACATGTTGAAAAATGTTAGGTTATTCAGGGATGAAAGGTCCATCCCCCATATATGCATATACATGTATATGTTTGTGTGTTGATGTCCGTATCTTTTTTTTTTGAGTTTAAGTCTCACTCTGTCACCCAGACTGGACCTGCTGGGCTCCGGCGATCCTTCCACCTCAGCCTTCCAAGTAGCCGGAACTACAGGCGTGCGCTACCACGCCCGGCTAATTTTTTGGTTGATTGTAGAGATGAGGTCTCGCCAAGTTGCCCAGGTGGGTGGCGAATGTATCTTTTGATTAATCCATTTTAAATGTTTTTTGTTCACCACTATGGCATGACAACTTAAAGTGCTTGAGTTTTGAGTTACATTATCTGTATTTCCTTTTTCCTGCTGATTATCTTTTGATTTTGAATTATTTACTGCAACCTCTATATCTTACTGTTTTTCTTAGTCTCTCTTGACCTCTCACTATGTAAGGAGGCGATGTTAATGTCCTATACTCCTGTATCCGTCTCTCTTCCCTTCTAGTCCTTCTAGTTTTCTGTCTTCTGTTTATTTTTATACTGCCAAGAATGATAACATTAAATTCTGTTCTGTAACAGTAATCAAATAATTAACTTTTCTGACCTTTGTCTATTGGTGAATTCTAAAAATTGAGAACCAGTGAACACTTGATGTTATTATAATAACATAAATATTTTTCACCACTGAGCCACCAGGGAGGTAAGATTTTTTTTTTTTTTTTTTTTTTACTTTGGGTCCCGTGTCTCTGCTCTTGGGACCCTAAAGGAGATGTTTTTGGCATCTGGACCAAATGGTTTGCCTCTTCTTAAAGTGTGTTCATTGGTCAATGTCTTGCTATGCTTTCGATTCTTCATATTTGGGTCATGGCATTCTTTTTAGATCCTTTTGAATTTTTATTTAGAGTTTCTGATTGCCTTTCACTTTCTTCTTGTATACACATAACAAGCCTTGAAGCTATCTTGAAGATTGCTCACATCTCTCAGAATCCATTTTTCTTTCTGCCTCTTCAGGGGCTTTCCAATTTCTTTTCAGTCTTGAGCACTCAATCTGCACGGCTGTTTCTCCACTCTACTCTCAGAGACAGCATTTCCTGGGTCCTGTGACTTCCTCTTTCATGTTTGTCTTTCCCATTTTGTTAGGGGACTTCCAGAAGTAACTTCTTCAAGCAAAAGTCTGTGAAGTGGGGGAGAGGCATTCATGCATTTGGGAACATGCCTGTATTTTTGTCCTCGTGCTTGGTCGATTAACGTTTGGCTGCATATAGAGTTCTAGGCTCAGGGTAACTTTCACTTAGGGCTTCGAAGATAGTCCTTCATTATATATGTGTGTCATATTGAGGTAGAGATTTGATGGCAGGATGATTCTCATTTTTTAATTTTTGAGTCAGGGTCTCACTCTGTTGCCCAGACTGGAGGGCAGTGGCAGTATCATGGCTCACCACAGCCCCCAACTCCTGGGTTCAAGCAGTCCTTCCTCCTCTGTCTCTAGAATAGCGGGGACTACAGGCACGCACCACCATACCCAGCTAATTAAAAACATTTTTTTGGGTAGAGATGTGGTCTCACTGTGTTGCCCAGGCTTGTCTTAAACTCCTGAGCTCAAGCAGTACTCCTGCCTTGGCCTCCAAAGTGCTGGGATTACAGGTGTGAGCCGTTGCACCAGGCCTGATTCTCATTATTTTGTAAATTATCTCCTTGTGTGTTTGTTTTTCTGGAAATTTTAATGAGTTTTTTGGCCCGTTTTAAACAGAAATATCACAGATGTGAGTCTAAATGTGAGTCTTTCACTTTATTATCTTTTTTTTTTGAGTTGGAGTCTCACTCTGTCACCCAGACTGGAGTGCAGTGGCCGCTCCTGGCCACTGCAGCCTCGACCTGCTGGGCTCCGGTGATCCTTCCGCCTCAGCCTTCCGAGTAGCCGGAATTACAGGCATGCGCTACCACACCCGGCTGATTTTTTGATTTATTGTAGAGATGAGGTCTCACTGCCCAGGCGGGTCTCGTACCCGCGGGCTCAGGCCATCCACTCACCTCAGCCTCCCAAAGGCGCGGGATTACAGGCTGAGTCACCGAACCCGGCTATCTTTTAATTCTTGTTTTGAATGTTTTAATTTCAACAGTCAAAATTATTTTCTTGTACTCAATTATCTTTGTATCATGCTGTTTGTTTTGTTTTATATTGTGACTTCTTAAGCTGTAACGGGTACATACAATTTTTAAAAAAGTTCTGTCCATAAATTATCTCTGTTTCCTCAGTATTTCTTGTTTGTCATAGTTTGTTTGTTTTTTCACCTTTATTTGGTGATTGTTGATTATTCTGAATAGTTGCCTGGTGCAGTTTTTAATGTCTCTTTCTTACCAGGTCTCACTTCTATGGAAAAAGTTGCATAGATCTGTGCACCTGTGTGAGACTGCTTTACAATGAGTGTACGGAAAATCCTTCCTTAGGCAGGCAATCCTTAGGGCATTTGCTCTCCATTAGCAAACGGGGAACCCTTGATTCTTGGACATCAACTCATAGTATAGGCCATCTTTGTAGGCAATTTGAGTGACTCTATCAGAGACTATCGTCTTTGCCTGGATTATGTCTGAGTTCAGGGTTAGAGAGATGAATTTTGTTTGAGAGAAATGCAGCCATTGGTGCAACTATTTTATTTAATGCTATTGTTTTCATTCTCATTTCTTATACCCGTCTCTTGACCTGCTGATGAGCCCACCATCTCTCTGGGAGATTAGCTTTCCCCTCCACTGTACCCCCATGTGTATGAGCATTAGTTTTCTCTGCTCTTTGCTTATATTTCATCGCATGCCCACAAGAAACTTGTTTCAGTCTCTTTTGTCTAATAATCACTTTCCCTCCCAGCTTTGTTGTCTTTGCTATTACCGGTTTTTTTCCTTTTGCATTTATTTCCTGTCTTGGGAGAAAAAGGAGACAAAGGCATATACTCAAATCCGTGATCTTGAACCAGAAAGCCTCTCTATTACATGCTCTTATTTTTTTTTTTTTTTAACTAGGAAGCATGATTTGTGTAACTTAGTCTGTATACTATCATTTCACCAAAGTCTTATTCATCCAGTAGTTTTGTTTGTTGATTTTCTCAGACTTTCTAGGTTGATAATCATATTCTACAAGTAAGATCAATTTTTTTTTCTCTTCTAATCTGGGTACTTACTTTTTTCTCATTTGGCTAGAACCATTGGACAATATTGAATGACAGCGATGATAGCAGACATTGAACATGATATTTATAAAGCCGCAACTTGAGCTGATTGAATTATTAAGTAGAATATGGAAAGGATTGACTTCATTATATAGATTTCTGAATAATAGGAAGGCTGTCAGAACCTTCTGCACAATTGGTGTTTTTGAGTAAGAGAATTTGGCACTTACAGCCAAATAGCATGTATCTCTTGTACTATTTTTACAAACTACTACAATTCAGAAGTGGGAATGGATAAAAAAGGAAGCAAACTTTCTGAAATTGTAAATCCTTTCAATGCAGTTTACCTAATTTTAGGCGATCAAGGTGGTAAATCATTACTGGGCAGGAATAATGAATATTATCGCAAGTCCATTAAAAATAAGTCATGTAGCTGGCAGCTATATTGGGTCTTCAACTCTAAAGCCCATGGAGACCTGGTGACATAGCCATTGCTGGAGAGATTCCTGCACGTGGACATGTGGGACTCCGTACTGACACAGATAGAGACATACATATGGCAGGAACAGAGAAATCTGCTTACTGGTTGTCAGGCAGAAGGAATTAACTGCTGGATTTATTTTTACTTTTTAAAGGTGCTTTCAGAATTGCCTTGTAGGTATCAAGACAGATTCATGATATGAAATTCTGAGAGCATAGAATCTGGAAGTGCTTGGTGAAAGTTGCAGGAAGCAGTTTTATCTCAGAGTAAAACTCTATCGATTTTATCCATAAAGGAGTTTTAAATCAAGTGGCACTGTTGGCAAATGAAATGAGTTTGCCTTTTGTGGCTGTGCGACCCCATTTTGTTTTTCTGTTCAATATGTTTTTCTTTTTTCTTTTTTTCCTCTTTTAATTTTTATTTTAAAATTGTGGGGTACAATTCAGGGTTAGGTAGGCAAATATTCATTGTGCAGGTACCCTTGCGGATGAGGTGTGCCCCCCCCTTCCCCAGGAGGATATCGACTACTGTTGATCCCAGCTGCCCACCCCCACCCCCTCCCGGCAGTTTCCCGCTACTTTCAATCCCTTTCCTACAGAAATATGAGAGTTGTTCAAGGTCCACTTATGAGTGAGAACATATGATACTTAGCTCTTTGTTTCTTTGAGAGATCACTCAGTATTATAAACTCCAATTCCATCCAGGTTGCTGCGAAGTTCATGATTTTGTTCTTCTTTATGGCTGTGTAATATTCCATTGTGTATTTTTTTTAATCCAGTTTTCTTTTGATGGGCAGCATGGTTGGTTCCATGTTCTTGCTATTGTGATCAATGCTGCGATAAACATGTATGCAGGTATCTTTTTTGTAGAGTGACCTGAATTCTTCTGGGTATATTCCCAATACGGGGATTGCTGGGTCATGTGGTAGGTCGATTTTTAGAACTTTTAGGAATCGCCATGCTGATTTCCACTGAGGCTGCACTAGTTTACACTCCCACCACATCCTCTCCAGCATCTGTTGTTTTTTGAGTTATTGATGATGGCCATTTTGACTGGAGTTAGATGGTATCTCAGTGTTGCTTTCATTTGCATCTCCTTGATGACTAGTGAGGTTGAACATATTTTCATATATCTGTTGGCTGCACATATGTCTTCTTTTGAGAAGTGTCTGTTCATATCTTTTGCCCACTTTGTAATGGGGCTGTTTGTTTTTTTGTGACCCCCATTGATGGGAGAGCCCCAATGATCGCCAGCAGAATGCTGAGAGAGGGATTAGGGAGGGTAGCCTAAGTGATCTCTTCTGCTTCTCGAATTGTGTGAAGTAAGGGAATGCTGTCCTTTACCACTTTGGGATATAGAGTATGACACTTTAATATTATGTGCTATAAAAATAAAACAACACAGACAATATAAAGTAAGGCATTTATTTACCTTTTATGTTTTACACAGGGTTTCTTTTTCATGCTTTTAGTAAAATACCCGGTGTTTTTAGCCCTTTCTTCTGCTAGCTTTGTCATCTGTTTTACTGTAATGAAATGGCATATTATTTCTTCAGTTTTATAGGCAGAACAGACACGCAGTAGGTAAGTTTTATAGTAACTCTTTAAGTTCTGCTTCTATAACCATCTTCTCTTCCCCCTCCAACCTCCCACCCTAGTTTAAGCTAGTTTTGACTTAAAATGGAACAGACCTAGCACCTCTTGACCCACTGACTTCTTTCTGTTTCCACAGACTCGTCCAAGCCTTTGTGATTTCTGTCTGGGAGATACACGGTGTCTTCCTGCTCCATTGAAGCCTTCTTCCTAGGAAGGAAGGGGTTGGGCACTGAACATTTGTGTCCCCTCAGAATTCTTGTGTTGAAGTACTCACACTGTGGGATGGCTTTAGGGGGCGAGGCCTTTGGAAGGCAATTAGGTCACAAGGGTGGAGTCCTCAGAAATGGGATCCCAGAGAGTTCTCTTGCTCTCTGCTGTGTGACGAGACACGGACAAGTGGACAGTCCACAACCAGAAGAGGGCCCTCCCCAGAACCCAGCCCCACAAGGCACACTGGTCTTGAACTTCCTGCCTCCAGAGGAATATATTTCT
Organism: Carlito syrichta; assembly: GCF_000164805.1. NCBI lineage: Eukaryota > Metazoa > Chordata > Mammalia > Primates > Tarsiidae > Carlito > Carlito syrichta. The sequence continues at coordinate 544,349 of NW_007250850.1, forward strand.
GTTGTCGTAAGCCATCCAGGCTATGCTGCTTTGTTACAGCTGCCTGAACTGAGACACCAGGGTACTTGTTCTAAATTGAAGAACTGCTTGTGTTGTCCCTGAAGTTCAAGTCTGTCAGCAGTTTCAGTTGCCCTTGAGACAGAATATAAGTTACATATTTCATCCTTCGTTATCTGACTGAGCATAACTGCCTCATATTCTTTTCTGCCATTTTCTCCACTCACACATGATGGTGCAGTGATTTCGAAGGATCTGCTGTTCCTTGAAAACATCCTGTCCTTTGTTACGTCTGTGCCTTGGCACATACTGTTTCCCACGTCCCTTCTTTTCCTGGATGTATATAGGGTTTGATTAGTCTTTCAACACTGGCTTTCTGGATTTTTCTCCTCCAGGAAACTTGTCTTGGCCTTTTCTCCCCGTTGCCTCCCAAGTGCATGTTGGTGTCATCTTCTGGGTATTCCCATGATCTTTCACATCCTTCCCTCTCAACGTTGGGCTCCCTTGGTGTCGTTGTTTTTAACATCCTCATCTCTTTCTCTTATTTCACCTTTTATCTCTGTATCCTTTGTAACTCCCAGGACAGTAGCGGCAGCATATGGTAGGTGAGAAATAAAAATTAGTTTTTCCCCAGATTATATAAACTTTACATTTATCCAGTGGTTAGATTCCCTACAATTTCAGTTTTCCAGGGTGTGACTAAGAATCTTGAAGTAGTTAGAGACAGACTTCTTAGCAGCTTGAAGTAGTCGCCATAAAGCCCCTGCATAAAAGCACACATTAATCCTCTAGAGCAGACCATTAAGCCCATAGTCATATCCCAACCACCTTGCATGGAATCCTAGCAGACTTGTGCATGTACTATCATGGCCACATTCGATTAGAAGCAACACAACAGAAGATGGGAAAAGGTGTGTTCACAAAGGCAGGGATCCTGGAAAGAACCCAAGCTGATCTAGTGACAAACCTGAGATTGAGAGAATCTCTAAGAAAAGAACAAAGCTGTGAAAATTATAATGGAATATTTTTTAAAAATCAGAGCCATTTGTATTCATTTACTAGAGGAACAAGATAAACATCTACCTTGGTAGCTTGGGATTTTAAGTGATGTTCCAAATTATATCTGTCATCATGAGGAGATTAATTTCTGTTCCCTATGCTGTGTTTGAAATATGGTATTATTGCTGAAAGGAATGAGTGGGCGAACTCTCAGATATGTGGAATAACTCAGCCCCTACTGTGCAAGAGTGTGAGATAAATGAATTCTTGTTGGGTTTCCTTCAAAAGCTGCAGGGTATTGTTGCTTTGCCTCTAATCGTTAATTTCCTTTGGCTATATTCACATTACTAATAATGTCATTAAGCTTCTTTTGTTAGGGCATTCTTCTGTTAATTTCTAAACTCTTATGTCATGTTTGGAAAAATAATAAAACAACCCCTTTCTCTTGGCTCTTACTGTTTTTTCTTTAATCCTTTTAATCATGGAACTGCTTATGAGTTTTAACTGGTTGAAGCCTCAGGATATCACTCATGGTGATACTATTTTGCACTAACTCTTTCTGACGTTTCTTTAAAACTGGACTGGTGGGCAGAATAAAGGAGGGGATTAATCCTCCATTTTCATGGACTGAGATTTTGAGGTCTGGCAGGTACCGTGTGTAGTAACAGTACTACAAGTCCCTGTGGTGGGGCTTGGAACTATTAATCTTGGTGTGAATCCTTCGGGACACGCTTCTTATGTCTCTCCGTGTGGTTAGACTCTTCCAGGGGAGTTTGGGCTGGTGAAGCCAAAGGGTGGAGGGGGTTGACTAATCTGTTAAGTAGCCTTTTATCTGTGAGTTGAGTTTCTCATTAGTGTTTCTGACCAAAAGGATAGATGGTTGGAAGTGCGGTTTTTTGTTTTTAATTAGTCTCTCTAGGGATCAGAGACTTATTTTGAAGGATGGAATTTTAAGGAAGCTTGACAACCTCAGTTTCCATGTGACTGAAAAATTTTGGCAGCTGAAGAAGGTTTCACAACTATGAGTTAGAGCCAGATTTTCCAGTGGCTGAGCTGCTCTTTGAGAGTTTGATACATGGGTAACCCTCACCTCTGCTTCCAGTAACAGCGGTTCCCTTTAGGGCACTGTTCATGGGACTCCTACGTGCCTTCCTTCTTAATGACCCAAAGGCTCTCAAGGGACTTTATCCTCCTGTTCTGTGCATTAGAAATACCTTTACTATTTCATCCCATATTTATGCATTTTAATCAGACCAGTTGATGTCTACCACAGGCACAGGGCTACCTCACACTTCATTATCTTTACAAGAAATACATTTTCTTCCTTTCTTAATACTTTAATGCTACCATATCATCACAGTTTTACAAGTGAGAGTTCGAGAGATTGGTTGTTTTGTTCAAGATCCTGTAGGAAAACAGTGAAGTAGGCAAAAGCAAACAGCCTTTGGAAGCCATGCAGTTGAGTTCCCTGTTCACGGCAGTGTGATGCCCTGACAGGTGATCACTGAGCACCCGCTGGGCTCTCCCTGTGAAGTGAGACGACCAGTTCTCTTGTTGGACGGGTCTGGTTGCTGCCAGTTTTCCTTTGTGGAACTGAAATGTGCTTTCCTCTGACTTCCACCTATCGATTCTTGCTCACTCTCTTATAAGAGCAGAGTGTAACTACTTCTGTGTAACTTGTCTTCAGATTTTAAAGACTGTCCTAGCCTCCTTGTCACCTTCCTATCTCTAGGCTAAGTGTTCTGTCTATCCTTTTCAGCTGTTATTTACATCTCCAGGTTTCCAGATTCCTCACTATTCTGTCTTCTATTCTCTGGACATCATCTCAATGTCCAATGACCCTTTTAACTTAAAATGGCTTAAACGCAATCCTTTAGATATGACCTGACTAGTCGAATGCCCAGTAGACCTGTTTTCTCCCAACACCTGACCTCTGTCGTGACCTAGAAGGAGATCTGTGCTTTTTATGCTTCTATTTTGGAATACCTGAAAAGGCAGTGGGTTTCTTGTCATTGAATATGTTAAGTCAATGTGTATATGTCAGGGGTGTTACAGGTAAAAATAGTAGATACGTTGGGAGCATAGTATCCTTACAAAAATAAACGAAAATGGCTATTTTTACAGCACTTTTATGAAATAACAACTATAAAATATAGGCCATATTACAGTATAATATTGGCACTAATACCTGAGTGAATATTCTTCTCTTAGGACACTTAGGTGCTTTTGTTTTGTTGTAACCAATCACTGAATAAACTCGTTAGAGTATTTTGCATCTGTGAGAGACTCATCCTTCGTCAAAAACTTTTATTTTACAAAAATCTCATCAACATTTTCTCTTCACTTCATCATGAGAGTGCTTTAATTTTCTCCATGTTTGACTGCATTGCTTACTTATTCTTTTTTTTTTTTTTTTTTTTCCTGATCCCTTCCCCCTTCTTCTGAGGTAATGTCTACTCATCACATATAGGGTCAACATTTGGTGCAATACAACTAGATTGTGGCAAACTTTGAGAAAGCTCTTACTCTGTATCATTATTAGCGTTATTTTGCTCATTACCAGTTACTCAGCCATCCTTTACTAGGATAATGTTAGCTGCTCTCTGTTTGATGCTCTCAGACCTTTACCAGTGACCTTTTTGTAAGTAGAATGTTGTTTATTCTGAATCCTAAACTCAAGCTTTTGAAATGTATATTGACTTTAACATACATTTGGGGCTGTGTAGTGTTACCATGCATTTGGGGCTGTGTAGTGGATTGGTTTTTGCCAAATTATGGCAGTGAGAATTTTTGTGGTGTCTGTTATAAACGAAGTAATTCTTTAGCATCTAAGTTAACATTCTACTGCAGTACATAGACTTATTTGTTTTTTCCATGAGGTAATTTTTAAAATGTGTGGCTGTAGTGAGATATTTAGTTCAATACTATGTTGCGTGTAAGGACATTGAATGAGAGGGTTCTTGTGTTACAAGGAAAAGATGCTAAAAACCAGAATCTCTCAAGTAAATTGTGGTGTGTAACAGTTCCACCACCAGGGAAGGGCGGCACGTTGAAACTTCCATGGCTATTAATCTTGAGAGAGAGCATGCATGGTCTTGTTGGACCGAAGCCTCCGGCTGTCTTATCAAGTCAGGGGTACAAAAGTAGCATCACTTTCCATCCCTTTTGGCCCAGCAGTCAAAGCGAAGAAGGTTGGAGTGGATGGATGGTAGACCGGGTCCTTTGACAAGTAAGCACAGAGGACGAGTCACAAGAGTTTCCCATTTCTTGATTTTACCAGCTGTCTCCCCAAAGTCACCAGAAATATACAGTAAGAATCTGAATTTGCTTGGCTCGCCTAACTTGTTTTGGAGAGTGGGTGAGAAAGGTTTCCAGCTGGAGCCGTCGATTTTTTTCTGCAGCAGGCGCCTGCCTTTGCCTTTAGCTTTTTTCTGAGGATGACCTGATAGGCTTTTGCTACTATTCAGTGTATTATCCTGGTTTTGTAGGCCCCCAGGCCGTCAGGCAGACTGCGTGGGCTGGTCACTGCACAGAGTTCTGAGCGTGGAGAGGGGTCTCTGGCCCTGGCTTTACTGACTGCTGGATGACCTTGGCAAGTAGAAATCATTTCAGTCTCTTTTGGGGAGAAGAATGTTGGTATGTGTGTTGTCCACGTAAATTGTATCATAGCATTAGAGAATTCCAGGTGATGCTGAAGGATTGTTTCGTCACTTAAACCCTTAGATTCCCTTCAGTTGATTCATGTGGCCTCTCCAAAATGATCTAGTTTCCTAAATTTTAAAATTGCATCAGGATTATTTCATCTCTTTAGGGCTTTCACTTTTTAATTTAATTTTACTGCATTTAAAAAAACAGTAGTGGATGAATTATGCTCACCCTGAAAAAGTATTTGGGTTCCAGTTTGCGTAAATTTTATTCCAGGTTTTGCATCCCAGAAGTTTGCGATGTCTTTAAAATCCTGTTAACTCATGTACACTGCCATCCTCCTATTTGAGGGCCCCGTAAACCTGTAGCTTTGAGTAACCCGAGCGGTACTCTGAAGTTAAGCCATGTGATCTTTTCTTGGGTGTGTGTCCATAAGACCCCTTGGGGAGCCCTATTATGTTTATGATCTGAAAGTGTCTTCGAGCTCGGGGTGACAGTTGGGCTCAAGTCCGATAGGAGGTTTTAAGCATTTTAAGGTGCTCTACTCACGGTAGAACTGTTATCTAATAAGAGCAAGCCTGTGACTCATTCTCATTCCCTGGTTTTTATTCCCGTGAGCCATCGAAAGAACCCACTGTAGGGGGTTGGAAATATGCTTTCCTGTGACTGTGGGATGACAGAGTGGTTGCTTTTTCCAACCACCATATGTGGTGATTAGGCTCTTCGGAATGACATTGGGGTACTCGCTGAGCAAACAGCAACAGCCTTCCAAATAACTTATAATAAATAAAGTATGTAAGACATTTTCCTCTAGCCAGATGCAATCTTCAAGAGCAGCGGGATAAATTTAAAGTGACCTTCCACAGGAAAGTTGGGGAAATGCCTAGGTGGACCAAGAAGGCAGTCAGGCTGTTAGAAATAAGCAAACTCCTTCCTGCTTTCAGGTGAGAATATATGATGGCTCGTTAAATGTTGTTTTGGGGATGTCTTAGAAAATGCATGCATAAAACCTAAGAACTTCAGTGAACTAAAAGTCTGTTTGAACTGTTACTGAATCTCAGTTCCCTGTATTCAGAAACATTTAGACAGATAGTACACAGAGAGGTGTGGTTCGTTTTCCTGAGTGTTTAGTAATTGATGTGATTTTTGCAAATTGAATCGCATTTTACATCTGGTAGGGAGAACTCCAGCTCCTGGGGGAGTCTTGAAAGGTGTCAGCTTAACCTGTGTCTCCGAGTCGGGTCTCAACCACCTAAAAGAGCAGCTTGAGTATTTCTAGCAGGAAGAGTGTTTGGGTTGGAGTGGGGGCGGCTAGAGGACTTGTCCTGAAACAGAATTTCCTTTGCACACACTGTGCTTTAGCCACACTTCGATGTTTACTTAGGTGGGCTCGGGGTGGGAAGTTTCAGGCTGTGGTTGGCGGCCTTGAACCAGACCGGAGGCACGAGTGCAGGCACGTGTGCAGAAATTTGAGGTTTTCACCCAACCTAGCCTGTGGCCAGCCTAGGCTTTCTGAAGCTTTTAGAAATTTGTTCTCCTCTCTGCTGGGTGGAAGTTAAAAAGCTAGCAGCGGGGACATCTAGTGTATGGGCCTGGTCCTCCAAGCTGCCAGAGAGAGTTGGGCCTGGCGGACTGGGCCAACCTCAGGGAAGCCTGTCTCTTGCCTGGTAGCCTTAGAGCGGGGACTGGTCACTCAAACACCAAGGCAGACATCCTGCCAAACCAGGATCCCCTGAAGACATTCTCACCGAAGCTGAGTATTTGTGCTGTTTATTCCCCTCCCCCCCACTTTTGTCTGCATTTCTTTTATGCTGAATTTATTCCTGTGCCGTAAGCTTTTTTTCCCTTCAATTTCTTCTGAGAGATCTTTTCCTCCTATCCACCTCCTCCTATGTCTTAGGAAAAATCTGTTCTTTTTCAGTGAGGACCTTCTCAGTGTGGCAGAGGGAGCTCACGTATGGGCTGATCTGACCGTGAGCCCTACGTGTCCTGGGGCCGATCTTGTGGGCTTTGTTCACCAGGCTGTGCTTAATGACCACAGATGTACATCTAAGACCTCAAGCTCAGCATTACTCTCTGTGTTTTTAAGCATACACAGCCAAAATTCAGCCATCTTTTTGGGCCACCAACCCTGTGTCCAGCCCCATTGTTTGACCTGGGCACAACCCCCATCTCCACTGTTGTAGTATCCAAGTGGCACATGCTGTTTCTGGAAAGTGACGTCTTTCTGATACTCAGTGGCTCTTTGTACATGTATGCCCTTGATGGCCTGAGCGCTTTCTCAGGTGTTCTTGAAGTGAATGTACAGGTTGGAGCCTCGGGACTTGCACGACTGCGTGGGGTTTCTGGGTCAAGCGAGTAGGTCACCTCTGGTCGCTTAGGGGAAGAGGAAGAGCAGGGCATGCTGTGTTTTCCTTTGACACATGTCCGTTGAGCACTTTCTAGAATGGTGTTAGAAATGGAGGATGCAGCCATGAGAGAACAGAAAATATTTGCTCTCTTGGAGCTTAGATTCTTTCGGGGGAGGCAATCAGTAAACAGATATGTTGACACTTACTTTGGTCAGGTCCTTATACATTTTATGGAGAAAAATGAGGCAGCTTAAAGAGGTAGCAGAATGAAGGGAAGTGCACGTTAGGTGGTGGTTGGTTGGTGAGTGACAACTGCTCTAGGGTGGAGCCTTTTGAGTAGGTCCCTTGACTGAACCCAAGAAGGAAGCCATGCAAATAAATATCCGGATGAAGGGTTGACAGCATGAATACCACGTGCAGAGTGCCCGAGGCAGGAATACACCTGGCCTGTTGAGACAGCACTAAGAAGGGTGTGGTTGTGATAGAGTGAGCAAGGGTTGTGAGATGAGGTCATGGAAGTCGCCAGTGGCGAGTTCAGGAACAAAAGAGGGATGCTGGCTCTCGCCAATATCAACCAACGCCGTCCTGGAGGGTCTAAATAATGATGCAAGACTAGGATACTAACGAGTTAGACGTATGGAAAAGAAAAAATAAAATTCTTTGTATTTTAGAGAACATAGCTGTATGTTTGTGAAATCCAGGAGACTTTGTCTATGAATTTAGAGTTAATAAAAATTTTGAGGAAAGAAGTTTGAAATATAATGACTATAAAAATCTGTAGCTTTCCCTCAAGCTAGTGATAAATTGCCAGAAATGGAAAATGACCAAAAGGTTGCATTTATAATTGAAACAAATATAAAATACTTCAGAATGAATTTTACAAGAAAGATGAAAAGAATAAACTCTTGTGGAACTCCTTAAAACCAGACTAAAATATACTGTGTTCTTAAGTGGCAAAAAGGTATCATATAATACAACCCTGTTTTGAATCCCAAAGGAGTTTAGGTAGTTTTTTAATTACCTAAAAACATTAGAAACTGTATATGAAAGAATAAAGATCCCAAAATGACCAAGAAAAGAATAGTAAAGGGAATTTTCTAGTAACTGAAATGAAAACTTGCTGCGGTGCTATGTAAACAGTCTTGGGTTAGGAATTGACACATAGATCAAGGATTAGCAGACTGTTTCCATAAAGGGTAGACAGTAAATATTCACAGCTTTGTGGGCCATATGGTCTCTGTCTTGAGTATTCAAATCTGTCGTTGTAGCGCTATCTTAGTCTGTTGTGTGCTGCTGCAACAGAATACCAAGACTGGGTTGTTTATAAAGAACCGAGATTTATTTTTGATCGTTTTGGAGGCTGGGAAGTTCAAGGCACCCACATCTGGCGAGGGCCTTCTTGCTGTGCCGCGATGGAAAGCGAGAGCGAACGTGCAGAAGAGAGAGAGCTGGAAGGGGGCGGGGCCATCCTTTTTCTAGAACAACTTCTGCCATGTTGGCCTTGATCCATTCGTGAGGGCAGAGCTCATGACCTCATAACCTCCTCAAGTTTTCACTGCTCAACACTGTTGCACTGGGAATAAGCTTCCAACACATGAACTTTGGGTGACACATTCAAACCATAGCAAGGACAAAGGCAGTCATAAATCAGTGGGTGTGACTGGATTATTCTTAGACTGTCGTTTGCCAATTCATGATATAGCTCTTAAGACCAAATAGTGCTCAGAAATAGATAACAATATATATGACAAGGGTAATATTTCAAATCGCTTGGAAAACTTAGTTTGTTTAAATTAAATAAGAATTAAATTCCACATAATTATGCAAAATAGTCTCTATGTCTAAAGGTTTAAATATTAAAACTAGACAGTAAAATAATAGAAGAAAATTTAAGAGACTATTTGTATAAGCTAGTGCTGGAAAAAAATTTTTTTCTTTGAGAGCTATGAACAGGTGTTTTTGGAATTTGGCAAACAGGCTTTAATAAAAATTAAGAAATTATTAACATAGAATGAAACTTATGAATTTAGAAGTTAAATCTGATTGATTTTGACAATGATGTATGTAGTTACCATCCAAAATAAGATAAGTAAAATGGAAAAAAATTTTAAAGAAGACAGAAAATACAGAAGCTATAAAGAAAATATAGGTATTTGACTACATAAAAATAAAATTGTGTGTATCAAAAGCTATTATAATTAAAGAAATAACAGTGGCATTCTATTAAAAAAATTTGCAACGTATGTGACAGAGCAAGGGGCTAATACCCATAACATTCAAAGTGCTTCTGTAATTGACCCAGAGAAAGAGGTCCGGCAACACAAGCCCTGAAAAAAGAAACTGGGCGATGACTATAGGAAAAGATGGTTCCTATAAACAGAAACTGTATCCTTCTGTAAAACAGGAAATATAAACCGTACCCTCCTTATGGTGTTGTCAGAAAGATTAAGTCAGATGATACAAATAAAGTATAGGAAAGTGCTTGGCATCTAGTATGTGCTCAACAAATGTTAGTTTATGGTCCTGTAGAAATAAAAGCATGAGTAGATCAAGGCTGCCAGGAAAGTAAATTTGCTGCTATTTTGTTTGTAGCTGTAAATAACCGGAAACAAACTGAACTGCCCATCTGGAGTGAAGTAATTGAATAAAGTATTGTATGTTATTTCCATGGAATTTTATGCAGTTATCAAAGATAGCTAGTTTAAGTTATATTTATAGATTTAGAATGTGGCACTTGATGCTTGTTTCGGAGAAAAGCAAATTTTAGAAAAGCGAAAGTGATTTCAGTTTTACGTAATGTGTCCCAAGTCCTTTGATATGTTTGTATATGAAGCAGAGACATTTAACCTTGTCATCTCAAAATCATTATTTTGATGCAAACTTTCTAAAACAGACTGCATATAGTTCATTGCCTTCTTCCAATGTGCCTTTCAGTGTTTGATTGCTGTCTCTTGTTTTTGGACCTTAGTGTCATTACAGCGTACATTTTCGGTCTGGGTTCCAAAACCAGAGAGCTTCCAGAGAATTCTCGTATAGTGGTGTTTGTGGCAGAATTCCTGGCTGTCGAATTTCTCCTACCTGCTTATATGAGAGTGACTCTGTTTTCTCCTTCACTGTCACATCCCTACACTGTCAAGTTCAACGCACCTATGGCTCTTCAACCTCTCACTTTTTGTTTGTTTGTTTTGAGACCTCTGCTTCTGGCTAGGAAACCGCTGATCGTGTATACAAATTGAGATCCTACAGGGCTAAAAGGAGAGGACTTTTTTAAGGGCCAGGTGAGAGAGCTTCAGAACAGGACATTATGGTCGTGGGCCCTCTGTGTTCTGGGAACTGTGCTGGCCACTGGGGACACAAGGCTGGCGTAGCAGACACAGTCCCTGCTGTCTCAGGGACGATCGACTAACAGGAGAGAGTCATTAATCAAAACAAATCGAGAATGCATAGAAGTGTACATTTGTAACGGGGACAAAACTGTATAACTGTTTTGGAGTTTTCTTTTGGAATCCTTCAGAGCAATGCAAAATAAACATTACTAGTTCAATTAATGACATTTTTTGTGGAATCTGTGAGGAAGGAAAAAATGTCAAAAAATATTTTTAGTGCCCTGTGCAGTTCTTATCCATAGTGTGCACTAAATGTTGGGACACTTAACAACAAGTCAGTAAATTATAGCTAGAATCATAACTGTTACTGTCTTTGCGAGGCATATTTTTCCGTTGATAGTTCCTGTACTATTAACACACAAAGATGATCCATACCCTCGCATTATCCACAGTCGAGGGAAATAGTGATGTCTAGTTCTACTGAACTGTCAACTGAGAGAGAAAAGTAGGCATTTCTTACAACGAATATACTAATTGTGATTCCGTAGTAGATCTGTTTTATAGATCTAAATATCAGTATTTTCCCAGAAGTCTATTATTTCATCAAGTAGTTTACCATGGTGTTCCTTAAAACAGTAGAATTTCCTTTCCTGTTATATGCACTCTTATTATTTTCTCTTTATGATATATTTATATTCTCTTGATAGCTTATATACATGTATTTGTATATGTATGTGTGACTATATAAGCTAGATAATGCAATTCTTAAACACTGCCTATGATAAGTTATTACTATGCAAATTATTGCTTTGCAAATAGATAAAAGTATTTTATAGACAAATATTTAAATATGAATATATGTATATAATAGGTATTTTGTATAAATATATTTGTGGTAGAAGATTGTGCTTTTCTCACGGCAAGCACGTTAAGACACACAACAGAAATCCACAACAGAAATCACCTCATTCCACCATGTGCATGTGTAATTTGCATAGCCATAGGTAGCAATAGATAGATTGAATAATTTATATTTTCATTTAGTGCTTTTCTGCTATCTGTTGTCTTTAAAAGTTTTTCTTTTCTTCGCAACAATCCCTCCCCCAGATGATATATCCAACGGTAATAGCTTAATGTGTATGTTTTCATATTTTCTGGTACCATGAACTTTCTTCAACTTAATCAGTCTTTCCTTTTTGGCATCATTTTTGTCCTTAACTCACTAGCATAACAAGCCTGAGACGCCCTTATTCCAAGAACAAATACAAATTCTATTCCACTTTATATTCAAAGGTTTGAATTTCTACCTTAATCCATTTCTGAAGATGGCTCATAATTTTTATTAATTGAGTTGTCTCCAGGGCAGTGATTGGCCTTTCTCAAACCATTTTAATATAACGTTTGCAAAATGGAATTCTGCAACATCCTTGAGGACACTTAACTGGAAATCAAAATTAGTGACCTTATATGAACATTCACATTCTTTTGTTTGTTGAGTAAGGCCACACCATTTCTCTTACCTGCCTCTGAATTTTTTCTGGATGCACAGTTCCCTGCTAGTTTTCAGAATGAAGTACTTCTTATTTTTCTGAACCCACTTTGTCTTAATTAGGCCTCCCTGGCTCTGAGAATTATTTAGACTTTCTTTAGGTAAAGCCCCTATCTGTCTGTAGTTCCTTGTTCTCTACATTTTATCTGTTTTGCTTATCAAATGTTCAATGAAATGGAGGTTTGCTGTAGGTTCTCTGTCAGACCACTCCTTCCTTCTTGATATCTAAATGCAGATCAGGTTTTATTCAGAGACCTCTCAAGGAGTTACACCTTTTAGTTTCTGACATTCTGCACCCCAATAAACCAAACAGAACATAAATAAAAATAATTGCATGGAGAACATGGCGCCCGTCACCACAACTTTCTGCCTTATTATTCCATGAAGAGACCAAGACAATAGTTTTCAAAGAACTATGTGGCTATTTAGTTTAGAACTATGCGTTAGATGGAAAGTTAACTGTTTGTTGATAGAGATAGAATAGGAATATTTGTGTGCCTCGGCTGGGGGGTGGAAGTTTCTATCTGTATATAAATCTAGCCTGGGGTGAAGGTTTTGAATTTAAGAATAAATTGTGTCTTAAACAGATATTGCTTTCTTTTTCTTTCTTTCTTTCTTTTTTTTTTTAAGCAGGATTTATTGAGAGGACAGAAAAGCTCCTGGTGGGAGGGACCCGAGGGGATTACCCAGCATATATTGTTTTTGTAGCAGATTATAGCAGTGGCTGTGACAAAGGTGTGTGGCAAGGATGTGGAGAAAAGGGGATATTCATACACTGTTGACAGGAATGTAAATTACTACAACCGCTATGGAAAACAATGTGGAGATTCCTCAAAACACTAGAAACAGAACTACAATACGATCCAGCAATCTGACTGCTGGGTATGTATACAAAAGAAAGGAAATGAGTATATGGAAGAGATATGTGCACTCCTGTATTTATTATAGCACCATTCACAAGAGTCAAGATACGGGTTTTTAGAGCTCCTCAGTGGATGAATGGGCAAAGATAATGTATATATACACAGCGGGATATTATTCAGCCATAAAAAAAGGAATGCAGTCCTGTCTTTTGCAGCAACATGGATGGAACTGGAGGTCGTTATATATTATGTTAAGTGAAGTAAGCCAGACAGAGAAAGACAATTATCATATGTTCTCACTCATAGGTAAGAGATAAATTGATTTCATGAAGGTGAAGAGTAGAATGGTAGATACCAGAGGCTAAGAAGGGTGTGTGTGTGTGTGTGTGTGTGTGTGTTGGGGGGGGGTTAATAAAGAGATGTGTTGGTTAATGTGTAAAACATTCAGTTAGAAAGAACAAGTTCTGGTGTGCAGTAGCACAGTAGGGAGATTACCGTTAACAAGATTTTATTATATTCTTAAAAATAGCTATAAGAGAAGATTTGGAATGTTCCTTACTAAAAGAAATGTTAAATGTTTGAGGTGATGGATATCCCAGTTACCCTGATTCAATCATTACACATTGTATACATGTATCCCAAAATATGTACAATTATTGTACAGCAATAAAAAAGCAAAGAACCAATAGCTATTACCTCTAATATTAGGCATTGGCCAAGCAATTATATTTGCTTCCTTTTCAGTCTTCATAACCATAAGAGGTAGCTGCTAATTATCACTTTCATTTTCCTTTTGAGAAGACAGATACTTAGGTAAGCTAGGCAATTTCTGGTTAGTTGCTAAAAATATAAAAGCCAGTTCCTAGAATAGTATCTTCTACAGACTAGAAGAGATTATTTCTGGATTAGCATCTGAGCTGGGACTAGAAGATCAAGATCCATGATCTTGAAGGTATATTTCTTCTCACCTGATTGCCACATTAATTATGTTCAAAGGCCAACGGCAGTTAGGAGGGTCTATGGAAATAATTATGTAGAATAAAATTGTGTCCTACCAGTTCTTCTTGCGGCTACATGAGTATAGATAGGATGACCTGAGTCACAGCCTGCTTCTTGAACAATCTCACATTGTCTTCTTTGTAAACAGCAGATGGCAACAGAACAGTGGTCGGCTGCTCAGACTGTTCCATGGACTAGTGAGACTGTGTTGGGAATTGATGTTTCTGTGAGCACGGGCAACTGGGCACCTCTGGCCAGGCATGCCGTTCTGATGAGAAGGGCTGTGGTTAGCTGTGGAACCCTGGCTAATGACCCGTAGGATCAGGCTGTGCTGGCCAGTCAGGCAGCTAGGCCGTGCACCCTGTGGAAAGGCTGCCTTAGTAACCTTTTAAGTTGGGGTGAAATGTAAAGCTGATTTATTAATACCAGTTTATTCAAAATTAGATCCGAAACAGTTGTTCTTCTTTAGCCATTAGGTGTTCTGTTGTTCTTTAATGAAATATCAGGCTGTGGGTTATTGCCTCTTCTCTTGAACGTTGTCTTGTTGTGTTCCCAAAACACTTTATCTGTACAGTGAATGCAGTGCACACATTATGGTAGTTTGTTTTCGTGCATATTCCCAGCTTACCCAAGGGCAATGTGAAGGAAGGGCTGTTTTATACAATTTTGTACTCTAACAGGTGACAAACTTTAGGTGGTCAGTCAGTGGTGAACTGATGTGACCTGTAAAGTCAAAGTCCACTGTTTTGACTCTGTTGGTCCAAATGTACACATGCATCCACTTAAATTTTCCTCTAGCTATAGGATAATGAAAATTTGGTCTGGATAAATGAAAATTTGGTCTATGAGTATAAATGTAAGTGTAACTCTCATGGTCTTACATGTTTTCATATGTAGCCAAAGGCTCTCTATTGCCTATATGGATGCAAAACACCCTCACCGTATGGCTGTTTCAAGCTTTATACATTTACGTATTAATTCACATCACATCAGCATGAGGTCGTCACATTGACAATACTGAGGCATAGAGAATTATGCTGAATAACTGGCCCCAGGTAACGTACCTACAAGGATTGAGCCAGGATTTGAACCCAGGCAATCCAGCTTCAGAGTCTGTGCCCTTAACCAGTATTCTATGTAGTATCATTTCTCTGTTTTATGTCTAGTGTGCATGTATGTGAATCCATACACAGAAAGAGAGAGACTGAAAGAGACTTTTCTCTACTTTGTTTTTTGTAGACATTGTTATCAGTTCTTGGAAAATATATAGTATTTTGAGGCTAAATCCTATGCTTTTCCAGTGTTAAATTTTGACATCAAGTACAATAACTTAAAAACTTTTCTATAGATTTACTTTAAGACGAATTTACGTGCATTGGAATGGGTTTGGAAGGGAACCGTGCAAAGAGTAAGGAAATATAAGCCATGCTACCATAGGAGATGTTGTAGGTATTTCACTTTGAGAACAGTTTATACAGGAAATTGAAAGTGTCTTTCAAATATTTGGGAGAGGTTAGCTCTGTTTCTTATAGTTTCAGTGGATAAAATCAAGGACATTGGGAGATACTTTAGAGCCACAGACTTCCACGCAGTAAGGAGGAACTTTTTGCCTGGGTGGCTGTCTTAGGACGTAGTGAGTGTCGTCTTATCAGGATGCTCAGAAATAGACTGGAAACAAGGATGTCACTGAGGATAATCACTCATTTGACTGATTGAGCAGTGGAACCAGGTGACCGGATGTAAGTTTCCTTCCAAACCTGCACTTTAGTGATTCCAACAACTTGGGACATTCTGTTTCATTAATTCACTCTGTAGGTATTTTAGGTGATTTCTAGTGAAACTTTTGATCGTTAATCCCAGTAAATGCAAAAAATAATTCCTGTCACAGAGTTATTCATAATAAGCTCGTGGAAATTCATTCACCAGACTTAGTGCTTATTATGTGTCAGGTACTTCACTATGCACCCCCTATTTATTACTATATTTACTTTTTATAGTAACCCTCTGGAATAAGAACTATTACTGTCTCATATGTGGGAAATTCAGTAACTTTCTCGTGTTTTCTTTAACCAGTAAGTTGGCATGTCTAGAACTTGAACCCAAGTCTTTCTGACTCCAAACCCACATGCTTGACTACTGCACAAGCTTTCAGCTTTCTAGTCTAGAGGAGAAATTGAAAATCAAGGTAGTTAATATGGCACTGTTCTCAGAATATGATGTCTTTTGATGTCTACCTCAGTAGAAAAAGTTTGGGCCGTCTTCATCAATCTGAGCAACTATGAAAAAAAGAGAAAGAGCGAAACAGACAGAAGAATGGAGGGAGGGAAGGAAGGACGTTGATATGTAGAAACCATTTCATGTCCAGTTGGAGTATGTTGCTATAAAACTTAGATGTATTTTTAAGCCGGGCTTGGTGGCTCAGCCTGTAATCCTGCGCCTTGGGAGGCTGAGGTGAACGGATTGCCTGAGCCCGCAGGCTTGAGACCCACCTGGGCAACTTGGTGAGACCTCATCTCTACAATAAATAAAAAAATTAGCCGGGTGTGGTAGTGCGGCCTGTAGTTCCAGCTACTTGGTAGACTGAGGCGGAAGGATCACCGGAGCCCAGCAGGTCGAGGCTGCAGTGGCCGGGAGCGGCCACTGCACTCTAGTCTGGGCGACAGAGTGAGACTCCAACTCAAAAAAATAAATAAATAAATAAATAAAAAGAAAAGATAAAAAAAAAAAACTTAGATGTATTTTTTAAAAGTTTTTGTGATTCTTTTATAAAGGCAAACTTTTTCTCCTTTTTTTTTTTAAGCAAGACGTGGATGGATGTTGAAGAGATTATTGTCTTCAAATTATTCAGTAAAGAACAGTTAATTATTGATCTTCGAGAGGGAGAGTTTCTTCTAGAGTGTTGAATATACAGCCCTGGAGATTGATGTAAATATGTAGAGGCCATGTGCTGGTGCGTCTCAAAGTGCCACCTTGTGGTAACTATATGAAGGAAAAAGCCGTTGTTTTTAACTTCAAGGGAGGAAGGGTCAGGACCAGTCCCGTCCCGTAGAACTTTCTGTGATGTCAGGTGTGCTCTCTGTTTGGGCTGTCTGGTAGACCCTGGCTAAACGTGACTACCAAGCTCTTGAAAGCTGGCAGTTGTGACTGAGAGCTGAATCTTAGTTGACTTGAATTTAAAATTAAATAATTACATGTGGCTGGCGGCATTTATTAGACACAGTGGGTCTAGACACTTAGGTAGCTGGAGTGGCTGAACACTTAACAGTGGGAAAAGTACATTTTAAAATCAAGATTTCCTTCCATTTTTCTCTTTAAAACTATGAAGTAATTCGAATATTCCGGAAGTGTAGAGTATAATAACCTGAACAGTCACGTGCCCAACACCCAGCATTGATAAATGATAACGTTTTGACTTGTTTGCTTCACTTCTCTTTAAAGAAATGGAACATTAGTTATAGTTGAACCTCCCTGTATGCTTCATTTAGGTGTGGTTTCCTGGATATTATGTTCATAATTCTCTTGTGTGTTTTCATTCTTTCATTTACTTTCTTGCATTCATACATTTATGTGTATCCATAGTATTGTTTTGCCTGTTTTCATAAACATATATGGTATCTTACTGTACATGTTTTCCTGCCACTTGCTTGTTTTTTGATCTTCATTGCATTTTTCTAAAATTTAAATTTTATTTTGTATATAATTTGGGGTCTCACTCTGTCACCCAGGCTGGCGTGCAGTGGCATGATCACGGCTCACTGCAGCTCCCACCTCCTGGGCTCAGGAGATCCTCCTGCCTCAACCTTCTGAGTAGCTGGGACTATAGGTGTGTACTGCCACTTCTGGCTAATTTTTTTTTTTTTAAGACAAGTTCTCTCTGTATTGCCTAGACTAGTCTCCTCCTCCTGGGCCTAAGAAATCCTCCCTCCTCGGCCTCTCAAAGTGCTGGAATTACAGGCATGAGCCATTGCACCTGGCCAATAATATTTTAGAGTTATAAATTCAACACATTTTTCCAGAACACCTCCTGTGTACTAGACATTATTCTGGGTTCTTGGGATACATTGTTGAACAAAACCAAGATCCCTTCTCTCTTGGCATTAAGAGTTTAGCTAGAGGATAAAGATGATATGAAATAAACATTTTAAGAAGTAAATTATATACTGTGTCAAAAGGGAATACTATAGGGAAAAGAGAGTAGATTAGGTTGAGGGGGTTGGAATTAATTAGAGGAGTCGAAGGTTGGAGCTGCAATTTAAAATGGATTGTTTAAGGCGCGCCTTATTGAACAGACAGTTGAGCAAGTTTAGAAGCAGCTGCAGGAATTGGCTGTGCAGTTTTTTAGGGGGAAGAGTGTTCCAGGCAGGGGAAAGTCAATACGGGGGCTGTGAGGTAGAAGTGTGCCTTGTGCTTGGGAAACACCAGAGTTGGTTGTGTGGTAGGGCCACTTAGAGTGACGGTGAGTGTGCTCTGAGAGCAGGTGAGAGCGGTTGAGAGGGGATGACTTTGACTTCTCTAAGTGAACGGGGGCCGTTGTAGAGGGAAGTGATGTCATAGGTTGTAGAAGGTTTGATCTGGTTGCTGTGTTGGAATTCAGCGAGAGGAGTCAAGGAGACCAGTCATGAGGCTCTTGTAGGAACCAAGAGGAGAAATGGTGGCTTGGGTCAACCAAATGAGTAGCAGTAGAGGCGGTGAGAGACGTGATCAGGCCCTCTGAGTATTTTCTGAAGGCAGAGCCTGTGACAGATGGCAAGGAGAGCTTTACCGACAGATTAGGTGTAGGGCGTGGGAAGGAGGCATCAAGGATAAGCCAGATTTTTTTAACCAAAGCTACTGGAAGGTTAGAGTTGCCGCTGACTGAGATGAGCAAGGATGCACTTCACAGAGGGAAGGCCAGGAATCGAGTTTGGTTGTGCTGTGTTTCGTGGGTCTCCTATGAGTCTGAAGTTTGGGAAACAGGTCTGAGCGGGAGATACACGTGTGAGCGTCATCAGTGTAGAGATGGTGTCGTCCATGAGACTGGATCGCATCACCAAGGGAGTGAGTGGAGCTAGAGAGCAGCCCAGAACGACTTGGACTTCTCTAAGTGAACGGGGGCCATTCAGGACCCTTCAGTCTTCACAGGTCAGGGAGAAAGAGAAGACCAGAAGAGGAGACTTGGGAGGAGTGACCAGTGAGAAAGGACATAGGAGGCAGCAGGAAATCCTGAAAGCCAGATGGAGAGAGGGTCAGGGAGGTGCTGAGAGGGTCTCTGAGGCGAGTGCTGGCAACTGAGCACCTGGCTTATCAACACCAAGGTCATTGACTGGCTAACAAGAAAAATGGAAGGGGAGTGTCAGAGCAAAGACCCACGGTGTGTTTGAGAGAAGATGAAAGGAGAGGACTTGAAAAATGTGAACCCAGAAAACAGTTCAGGAGTTGTGTGGTGAAGAGAAGCAAAGGAGGATGGCTGGGAGGCAGGGCCAAAGGAATGTTGCTGCTGTTTTCTTTCTTGGTGGTAAATCGGTGAGGGAGAGCATCATGGGAAGCGTGATTTTGAGAAATGCTTGTATAAAAAAAATTATGATCGCTGCTAGTGTTTTGATGTATAACTATTCCAACATTTATCGTTTCTCTCATGAGTGGCTCTTTAAGTTGTCTAGTTCTGTGTATTCCATGCAAATCTTGAACATGTTTCCTTATGCATATGTGCAATTTGTCTCTCTGGTAAATACCGGGGAATGAAACTTCTCAGTCATACATTATCAGTATTTTCAACTTTAGTAGATATTGTCGCTTTATCTTACAGTGTGTTGTATCATTTACACACTAATCAGCAGTAGGTGAGATGTCCTGTTGGGATCAATCTAGTTGTGTGAAATGGTATCCTACTGGGTTTAAATCTGCCTTTCTGTGATTGCTAATGAGGTTGAACATCTTTTCATAAGTATATTGGTCATTCTGGTTTCCCATCTGTAAATTTCCTCTTATTTTTCTGTTGGAGAAAAATAAAAATTTCTTATTAATTTGTGGATTTCTTTACATTTTCTGGTTAAGAAAGCTTTATGAGTATGTATATATATCGGAGGTATCCTTTGTCAGTCAGTAGCTTATGTTTTCACGCTTTTGATGTTATCTTTTTTTGCTGTTTTTGAGTCGGGATCTCACTGTGTTGCCCAGACTGGAATGCAGTGGCATGATCATAGTTCACTGCAGCCTCCAGATCCTGGGCTCAGGTGATCCTTTCTCCTCAGTCTTCCTAGTAGCTGAGACTCTAGGCTTGCACTACCACACTCAGCTAATTTTCATTTTCTCCTTTTCATAGAGGTGAGGTATTGCTATGTTGCCTAGGCTGGTCTCAAACTCCTGGGCGCAAGCGATCCTCCAGCCCCGGCCTCCCAAAGTACTAGGATTATAGGCATGAGCCACTTCACCCAGTGTATCTTTTGATGTATAGCCGTTTTAAATTTTGTTGTGGTCAAATTTATTCATCCTTTCACTCTTTCTATCTCACTTAATTCCTTCCTTATAGCAAGATCATGAAGATATTCTTTGTATATTTTTAAAATTTAAAAATTTTACCTTTCAAACTTAGGTCTTTAATCGCTTTTAATCATGCTTGATATTTTTAGTGTGGCTTAGAACTCAGTTCAATTTTGGACCCTACACTATTTTTTGCATTTGTTGAGTGGTCTCTCCTTTTCCATGGATTTTTGGTGTGTCTTTTGACAGTATCTACCTTTAATATACACATGAATTTGTTGGTGGGCTCTCTGTCGTGTTTCTTTTTGTCTTTTTGGAGCCTTCCACAATACTTCTCTGTCTTAACAGCATAGCTTTATAATATATTTAGATATCTGGCAGGGCAGCTATCTCTTGCTTGCCCTTTTTTAGTTTTTTGGGGGGAGCATTTTTTGGTCCTTTTATTTTCTGTAGGTATTTGAAGATTAACTTGTTCAGTGACACATACAAACACACACACACACACCATGTTTGAATTTTGAGGATAAGCGTTTAATTTATAGGTAATTTGGGGAATGTGACTTCTTGGTCATACAGTATTGATTTTTCCTTTCCATGAATATTACGTCCTCTCCATTTATTCCAGCCTTCCTGTGTTTTTCAATAATCTTGATGTATTTTCCTACAAACTTCTTGCTCATGTTTTGCTAGATTTAGTCCCAGATAGAGATTTAATTTCTGTGATTAATGTTTTGTTTTTTTCCCCTATCACACTTTCATTTCCTGTCACTGGGCCAGAAGAGCGTTACTTCTCACTGAATATTGATCCACCTGAAGGTTGAATGGATGAGTCACAGAAAGGGCGGTGCTGATGTGGGAAGACCAGAGTGAGGGACTGAGCAGGCAGCCTCGGGAGACAAAGCAAGAGCTCAGGCTCATAGCTGGGTGGGGTTTGAGTCAGGATCTGGGCCATGACAGGAGGTCAGCGACGGCCCTGTTATGTGAGAGTGGGTGCCCACAAGGAAGTGTTGACGAGGTGGCTGAAAGTTCATCTGAGACTGCATTCCGGTCAACTCTGGTTGTGAGAACCAGAACCACAGCACCTTTGGGTAAAAGCGGGTGGGGGTCTGGCAGCAGGAGCTGCCGTATAGCCAGGTGTCAGGGCTCCTTATCAGACTGACTTTGACTGTAGCTGATGTTTATCTGATTGTCTGTTTTGCACCGACCAGCTGATCATGGTGGCTTCATTAGCTCTCCTCCAACCCTTCAGTGGTAGCACCACTGGCAATTTCTCTCTGCATTTTATTTCTCAATTTTTATTTTTTTAATAGAGATGGAGTCTCGCTATGTTGTCCAGGCTGGTCTCAAGCTCCTGGCCTCAAGTGATCCTCAACTTCCCATAGTGCCCGAATTACAGGTGTGAGCCACTGCGCCTGGTCCCCTATGCGTCTTATTCTAAATTCCACACTGTGAATGCAGTTGGCTCAGTTATCTTTTTAATTGGCTCCCCAAGTCATAGGTTGCTGGCCAGCCCACGACTGAGTCTTTTTGTTTTGGCCTGGTTTTGGTCAGGTGCTCACCATTGGCTCAGTTCTTTATTAGGCTGACTGCACATCCCAGTTTGCCTAGCATAATTACTATCTCGGAACAAGTATTCCTAGTGCTCCCTCTCAGAAGTGTCTTGGTTTGGCTGGTACATTGTTTGGTCACATTCCTCATAATTACCCGGGGTTTATTCCAGAAGCAGGTATCGTGGGCGAGGAGTGTGGTGCTGGTTGGTAACCAGGCTGGGGGTCACCAAGGACCATCTCTGGTGCATCTAGGGTGTTGTAATGGAAACTTGAACGTGTAGGCTGTCCAAAGATAGTACGCTGGTTATGAAGTATCAGGATAAGTGGACAAGAGCGGATCAAGTGTAACGTTTGGGTAGGTCTCTCAAGACCAAACCAAAGGTAAAGGCAGATCTGTAGTATTCAGATAGGGGTCAGGGTACAGAATGGCTTGGCAGGCAGAGAAGGTTGGCATCTTTTGATCAAGCAGAGGATTTTAGCTCTCATTGAAGGGTTAAGAGAGAAAGGACTCAGGCATGGAATGTCAGCCCTCGAGAGCCACATTCCAGCAACAGACTAACTGGACAACCGAATCCCGACAAGACTGGGCAACAGGATACACTTAGGTACAAAGAGACAAAGCAAATTGAGTATGACCCAGCACTGAGACCCCGCTACAAGGACGAAGATAGCAGGAAAAGCTTCCCAGGTTTTATTCTTCAGCGCCATCTTGAAAACTGGGATGTCAACAGCTAAACCCAAAGGTGGGAGTGTCCCAGTCAGGGGAAGGGGGGTGAGAGGGGAGCCCCATGGTTCCTGATAGACCTGATAAGGTGATGGAGGAAGTTGAGTCAGTTTGTATCTGATATAAAAGATTCAGGGTAGCTAGAACACTTCGCCACATTAAATTATTTTTTGACAATGGCTAAGAATGAATGAGGAAAGTTCTTAAGTATTTGCATTATTTAAAAATCTTACTTGAAATGTGTTTCTGTGTAAATACAGGTACCTAGAAATAGGAGGGCCAAATTTATATTTGGCTGTTCTTATAATTTGCCTAAAGACGAATGAGCACCTCACTTATCTTTGACTTCAGTAAACAGAGATAACAAGAAACCGCGTGCCCTAATTATTTCTAAAAGAAAATGCATTATCTCCTGATGCCTGCTCTATAACATGAGTCTTAGAAAATGGCAGCAGAAGCAACGGGGTTATTATGTGATTGGGAAGTTCGTGTTTAATATGGATGTGTCGGAAAGGCAGATGGACGTGAAGAAGGATAGAGGGGTATCCAGAGGGAGGAGCACAGCCTGGAGATGTGTGTGTGTGTGTATGTGTGTCTTAAATCCTAACACAGCATGCCTAGCAGTGTGTCTGGTAGTAGAAGTATGAATGGTTTCAAAAACCTTAGCAAGTTGTTTCCCTTTGAGGTATTATTTCTTAGAGATTCAAGAAGGAGTTCATAAATCAAACCTTGAAGGACTCCAACTTAATTATTTAAAAAAAAAATAGCTCAGTTAAATCATTGTTAAAAGATTCGGGTACTTGTTGTTGTTGTTGTTATTTAAATAGAGAGCAGGATTGTTTTTGCCCCGAGGGAAAAATGGGTAACAGGCATTTTGTTTGTGTGGCTGGTACTTTATGTATGTATGGGTTTGCTCTTAACAGTAACAGATAACAGCTCATGGAAAGAATTAGTTTCTTCTCTACCAAAAGACTAGCCTTGTGGCAGCTGACAAAAGTCATTATGTTATAATGATTTTTGGCTCAAGAAAATAATGGTATCTTGGAAAGAGTAAAGGAGTATGGCAGCAGAAGAAAGATGTCTGTAACATAACACATTATTTGAACAAAAGATGCAGTGTTTCTTTAATTGGATTCTCATGGAATATGGGTTTAAAATGTGCTGACCAAAGGCAGTGTCTGGAAGAAAGGAACTCTGGATTTCTGAATCATGGTTTTTCCAGGTTGGATTCAGTTCCATTCAACACTCTTTTATTGAGTGTCTACTGTGGAGCCAGCCGGCTGGTGAGACTTTTATTCTGCTGTTCTGCCTGTGTGTCAGTTTCTTCATCTGTAAAATGGAGACGATAATAGAAGTCCTTCTGCCCTGTTATTTTAAGGATAAACTGAATTTTAACACATGCGAGGTACTTAGAGCAATGTTTTCTACTTTGACACTGAAAGTTAGCCGAGCAAGAGACTGGGAATTGAAAGGTACTTGCACCGTCTTAGTGGGAGAGACTGATAAGCAACCCAACAATTTCAGTAGTCTTTTCTGAGATTGCCAACAAAATGTTCATCAAAAAAGTTGTTATGGGAATGCAGAGATTGAAGAAATAACCACAGGGCCATAGTCTTTTGTAATAAAACTTAAGAAAGGTTTTCAGTAGGAAAAGAAAAAAAAAATGCCTTCCAAAACCCAGGAAACAAAATGTAGCCAAAGCCAGAGGCTGGCACACATTCATTTGTAGCTTCTTGAGCTTCCTTTTTTGCTGGACCTAACACTATATCTTGTTAACTTTCAGACATTTGGTAAAAACATGATGGAGGTTATGTTAGGTTCTAATAGTGTTTTCACTTATACTAGTTGCATGGAATTGGAATAATCAGAACAGCAGACTATTGTGTAGCATAGTGCTCTGTACTGTTAGACAAAATGTTGACTTCTGGGTTGTTAGAAGAAACCTGTGAAGAATGAGCGACACTTTCGTGTCATGGCCCTCCTTCGCCCTGTCAGTTCTCATGAATTCAGCAGAAGAGAGGTGTGTGCTATGTGGTTAAAAATAAAAGAGAGAAAGGAAGATGTCTGAAAACCAACACGCTGCAATCACACTGCAGGATAATCTCGATGTTGTAATAATTTATGATTCTCCAACCTGTGAAAATTGTGACTTGTTAGTGTAAAACGGATACGCTTGTGGGTGCACAGAATTGTGACTTTCTTAATGTAGAGAAGGCATTGGAAGGAAGAAGGGGTTCATCCAATCCATGGCCACCTGGTCCTCCCTGGCTTCTCCTGTGTGCCTTATTCTGCTTGGGCTTTGTCCTTCATCTTCGTGTTATTCTCTGTTACCGGGCGACAGCTGGGGCCTCTTACCATTGGCTTTTTAAGATAAGGTAAAACCATGGTGACGCCTTGTTCTTCTGTTGACTGGTCCCATGCTTCTCCTTGCTCGAGAACCCCACTGCTGCAGCGAAAGTCCTGCCAGGCCTCGCTTGAGGGGGGACCCTGGGAATGTGGTTGGATTTCATTGGCATTTCGCTGGAGTCAAGGAAGACAGGGCCAGGCAGAGCTCTCGGCCCCATTCTGCCCTGGCTGACTTCACCATTCCTACTCTATGCTGTCTACCTCACACTGGATTAGAGGACCCATCAAAATGATTCTCCCAGAGGGTTCAGAAGCTGGGCACAAGCTAATATTTATGGATGGCCCCTTAGTCTGTCTGAGCTTTTTACACTGTCACCCCCTTACTTTTGTCCACCTTCCTCATACACATTGACACCTACATACACTTTCAAGGGCCAGTGTCTACACTCAAGTTAGGTGCCTCTTCCTATCGGCCCGTCAAATTTACGTCTCTTTTCCTTGAGCCTAGGAAACTTCTCTAATATCCAACTGTTGCATATCTATGAGTAACTTTCTTTTCTTTTTTAAAAAAATTTTTATTATAAAGATGTGGGATACATTTCAGGGTTAGGTATGTAAACATTGATCATGCAAGTGCCCTTGTTGATGAGGGGTGCCCCTCCCTCCCCCGGCGGTTTCCCTCAACTGCCAGTCCCACCCCCGCCCCTTTCTGACAGTTTCCCACTATTGCCAATTGCTTTCTTATAGCATTGTAATTGTTCAAGGTCAGTTTATGAGTGAGAACATATGGAACTCAGTCTATGTTTCTGTGATAAATCACTGAGTATGATCGACTCCAGATCCATCCAAGTTACTGCAAAATCCATATATTTGTCCTTCTTTATGGCTGCATAATATTCCATTCAAATCTCTCAATTCTGATGTTCTGGCAAGCCATGTGCTTTTGGGCTATCAGACAAAACCATTTCTCTCCCACACTCTTGCAATAGAGAATCTGAGTTTTAAGACAGTTGCTTCTGCTATTCTAATCCTTAAAATTCTATTTGGAAAATCAGAACTGAACGATAATGTTGTTCTTCGTTCTTGGCTGTATCTGCCTGCCCCACAAAGCCAAAGCGTGCTCAGCTTTACCGGATAAAGCAACAAGATCAGTAAGATTAATAGCAAATCTGATAATATTTCAAAAATACTGTCCTGTTAAATCTTATTGTCTAGACCTGAGTTGTTGTGTCACACAAGAGGAATACTCAGTCACATCCTGAACATTGTGGCAATGAGAAAGGCTTATCTCTATGCATTTTTATAAACAGAATTGTCAGTTTTTCAGTGCTGTGTTACAGGTGAGCTAATTGAGATACAGAAGGGAAACGGTTGGTGAGAGTTTAGATTCTGAGTCCTGTGCTTCACTTGGATGTCCTTACACTTTATTTAAAGCTTCCAGAATCTTATATCTAAAACAGGCATAGTGAGTCACTTATGACAAGGAAGCATATTGTCTGTACTTTGGAGACCGTGGATGGATGTCAGCAGCTGACCAATTCGTTATCAGAGAGGCGAAGTAAATAGAAGTTGTTCTGGGAGTGACCCCTGTTCCGTCCCGAAATAGCAGCAGCTCCTCAGGGAATTACCTGAGAATCTGAGTTTTAAGACAGTTGCTTCTGCTATTCTAATCCTTAAAATTCTGTGGACTGATGCTGATGGCTGTGTGAGGGCTGTGTGAGGGAAGTCCATGGGGTGAGGAAGACTGCTTTCACACTGGCTGTGACCAGGTGGTTTTGATCCTTTTTTGCTGCTTAATGTTCAGAATGATCCATAGCTGAGGCTAAGTTGCTACTTAAAAGCCTACGATGTCTTGTCAGTGGGTTCCCAGTATCATTGCCCAGTGGTTATAAGACTTGCTTGCCTCAGAGTTTTTCAGAGACTAAAATAAGGTTATACACGTGAATGCTGCAAACTTCAACTCTATATGGTTGTTAGCAAAAACTAGCAGACAACAACCTAACTTTCCTACTGAACTTTCCCCCTTTATTTATTTTTTCTTCCTTCTTTCAAGTGCTTTGGGATGTTTGTGTTTATGAGGCTTGATTGCTAAATGCAACAGTTTTTCTCAGAATCAGCACCTCAGTGTTCAGTGTCATCTGTTATCTCGACGTCGTTTCCACTGTTGAATTCATGCCTTGGGATGTCTCTGGTTCTCTTTGGATCTCTGTTTCTGTTTTTTGGACATGGGATGTGTTTCCAAATACGCTGCTTTTTATACTGACCTACATTCCGTGGTACATTGCTTTGTTTTGTTTTTCTCTAGTATTTTTGGAGCTTAGAATTTATTCTCGTTTATAAACTGGCTCGAAAAAAGATTTAACTCACTCGGTATTCAGCTTTTGAGTCAGGTGCCAATAATGTGCTAAATACAGCAGTGTTGTGGAGTGATGGGAGATTGTTGTTAGCACTGCATGTGGGAAGGTTTGAGGTGTCCAGCACGTGGTGTGATACCTTGGAGAGGCTCTCGTGCCAAGTGGCAGACGGGGTGTCATTAGTATAATGACAATGATTGATGCCAAGGAAGTGAATGAGAGAGAATGGAGATGAACAGACCTGTCGTGATTGTTCTAATGTAAACAGATATCCTGGTTGAGAGAGGGGTGTGTGTGTGTGTGTGTGTGTGTGTGTGTGTGTGTGTGTGTGTGTCTGAATAGTGCTGTCTGGAACCATAGTCTTGAAAATCAGTGACAACCATAGGCTAAAGCTTCTCAGTCTTTTGCACTATGTGTTTACAGTTTGGACCAGATATTTATTTATTGTGGGGTTGTCCTGTGCATTGTAGGATGTGTCACAGCATCCCTGGTCTCTACCCAGACAGCTTCCCACCTCTGTCCCCTTCTCCATCCTCGTTGTGGCTGCCAAAAATATTTCTAAACATTGCTAAATGTCCTGTGGGCTAGATAATGCCACACCTGAGTAAGTTCTTTCATGAATTAACATTTTGGGAGGAGCTGTCCATTAATTTTTTTGTTACAGAGCAGTTGAAAAGTTCATGTCTGCAAATATGCTGACTCTCATTTAGGAAGCAGTTTGCTCATTCCTCCTCGAGGATTGATTAATTTTATTCATTCACTTGTTTATTTATTACTTATTTATTAATCCTTTACTGTACCCAAAAGCATAGATAGCTGCCGCTGTAAAATCAGATCTTGCTTTTCTCTATGTGTAAGTCACGTGTAGACGAAGAGGGGGTGACTGGGAGGTGCTGTACTCCTAATAGTGAACGAGCTTGTGATTCTGACTCCGTCATTTCAAAGGCATTTCTATCAGTTCCTTGTGTGTCAGCCATTGAAAGCAGACCATCCAAAAGAGTGGCCTGATCATACTCTTGGGGAGAAGGCAGGAGGGTGGGCTCCGAGTGAGGCCGGCATGAACCCTGCAACAATCATTTGCATAAAAAAATTTTAAGTATAAAGGTGAGGGCTTTATGCTTTTAAACTTGCATTCTTGCTCACAGTTCATGAAGAAAAAATATGGGAGTATAAGTTAATTACCTGCCATGGAAGCTAAATTATCTTGCAGCTTGAAAACCTCCTCTTAGAATTGCTTAAATTTTAAAGGATGACTTATAAGGTGAGACGTTGTCACAAGCACCTGCCTGCTTGTTGTGTTGCTCTGAAACAATGCTCTTATTCAGTTAGAATGTTAATTCTGTGAGGGTGGCATTCTGTCCATCTCCTTCACTTTATTTTTTCCATGTCCTGCACTTTTTCAATTTTGCATAAGCAGAGTGGGGCTGGGTAGCAGCCTGAGAGGGCAGTGGGCATCTTGTTTCGGTCTGACTCTACTTCTTACCTGAACACTGCTCCTTTCCCACCAGCTGCTGTCACCACCTCCCAACCAGTGTTCTTGATGTTCTAGCTGGGGTGTTCGCGGAAGCCTAGAAGTGTAGACCACGGTGGCATCACGTCTTCCCACTGATGAATCTTTACTTCTGGCATTGATTCCTAACACTCATAAAATTGTGGTGTCCCACATTTTTTTTTTTTTTATGGAACACGTTTTATGTGCCTTATAGAATCGTGGCTGTGGAGTTCCAACCTCAATCTCAATCTTATTATATTTTATCAAACGGAGGAAGAAAAAGAAATGAATTCTAGCTTTTGTAATAAGCATTTAGTCCGCACTTAGGCCTGTGCCTGTCTTATCCAATTCTGATCACACTTCTTGATGAGCCGTGGGAAGGAAAAGGGAGAAGGAGAGAATACCAGAATTTATTTCCTCCTGAAAGCAGAGAAAGTAGCATCGGGAGAGTGAAGGTCTTTTTGTATATCTGCTGCTCCCTGATGGAAATGAACGAGAACATCTTGAGACCAGAAACTGCATTTTATCATTGAGCACAGAGTTGGGTTTGGGCCCATCCAGTCTTCTATAACACAGAGAAGAGAAGATGCAGTGAATACAGTGTGGTCAGTGCGAGTCACATCCTGCGAGAGTCCACTTCGCACAGCAGACAGAGCAGGCTTGTGCAAGCTCAATTTCCAGCTGTGTGTGTGCCCCTGGGCAAGCCACTGAACCTCTCCAGGCCCAACTCCTCATCCGTGAAGCTCACTTGGGGCGGGAAGGCTTACAGTGGATCAAGGTGTGAAGCGCTCAATAGTCATAGCGGCAGTCGTTATGGTTTATAGCGAGTGCATGGATTGTTCATTTGCTCAGGAATCATGTGATAACTACTTAAGAATTGTTCCTCTGGTTGTTCTAAGGGATTAGGAGTCTTGTCTGGCTTCATGACTAAGTAGGTGTTTGTCCTTGGTTAAGTCATTTAACTTTGTAACTTCTGGATTCTTTGTATTCCAAATCATTGAAGTTGATCTTCCATTTTTGGAAGAAATTCTGTTTTGTTTTGCTATTTAAGAACCTAGCTCTCTGGCTGGGCTCGGTGGCTCAGCCTGTCATCCCAGCACTTTGGGATGCTGAGGCGAGTGGATTGCCTGAGCCCATGGGTTCGAGACCCACCCGGGCAACTTGGTGAGACCTTGTCTCTACAATAAATCAAAGAAAACTTAGCTAGGCGTGGTGGTGTGCGCCTGTAGTTCCGGCTACTTGGAAGGCTGATGGAATGATCCCTGGAGCCCAGCAGGTCAAGACTGCGGTGGCTGGGAGTGTGACACTGCACTCCAGTCTGGGTGACAGAGTGAGACTCTAACTCAAAAAAACAAAAACAAAACCTAGGTCTCATGTTGTCAAAAGTACGTTATTAACTCTGTTAACTAATTTGAGTTCTGACTCATCTGCTAGATGTCAATAGCCATTAGAATGTGAGGCTTTTCACAACAATTCTATGTTTTTTTCAGAAAAGTGCATGCAAATATAACAGATTGCTTAATTGATGTTTTATCATTTGATTATGTATGACAGCATGCTGTTCAAGGTTGGATGATAGTATCAACTTATTTCAGATGTCTTCAGGACACAGTCTGTCACAGGGATATGTACAGAAGGCAGGATTCTATTAAGATGTTATTTTTAACCAAATGCTCTTCATTTCCAGGCAATCTGTTTCTGAAGAGGGCGCGAACCGTGTGTCTTTTCTGTGCTTAGCGTTTTCCCCTCCTGCCATATGTTTATTGTACAAACCAAGAAGATTGTGTGATTAAGGGACAACGTCACCTCCTTGCTGGAATTTTCAAATGCCGCTCACACTCTCTGTTCTCATGAAAAACTACTTTCAGCGTCAGACAGACCATCTTTTTCTTTCTGTGTGTGTGTGGTGTTTGCAGTGTCCAATGTCAGCAGACGGTTGGTTCTCTCATTTATAATTTTTCAAGGTAACGATAGAGGTCGTTAAGAATCAAATCTAACACACAAAGACACTTCAATATAAGCTGTATACAAGTTTTTGGTTGTGTTGGACTCTGCTGCTGGTGTATACAAGCCAGGGGGGACTTTATCACATAAACATTTAAAAACGACTACAAGCAAATGAAGAATATGAATTGATAGAGGGCAGAAACTCGATTTTTATACCAGAATAATAGCTAGCAGTATAGAATGCTTCCTGTAGCCATCATGTTAAGAGCTTATGTGTGTTATTTCATTTAAGTATCCCATCATTACTTCTAGGTGGGTATTGTTATGTCCTCATTTTATAGACGAAGAGGTTGAGTCTCACACAGGTCAGGTAACTTGTTCATGTTTGCACAACTAGTGTGCAGAAGAGCTAGAGTCTGACTCGAAGCCACCCGATTCCAAAGCCCAGGCTGAAGTTGCATTTTAAGGTAACAAAAACTTACTTCATACAACATTGGAGCTTATTTTTTTCTATATCAAATGATGTGGCAAATTGAGGAGTTTCTGGAGAAATTCAAGCCCAGACAATGTTACTGCTGAGATCACTCAGATTATTTCCGGCGTTAGCATTTGATGACTAAGACTGTGTCTTGAGCTGAACATGTTTACAAAATAAGAAGAAGAAGGTACCTTAACTCCCCATTCAATGGCATCTCAATTTAAAACCCCATTTTGACAAGTTGTTGGTCACAAGTCATTTTAACAAATTTTCTAAACTTAGTTTTCTGAAGTTAATAGAAAGCAGAAGAAAATTTTAAATTATATTTAAAAGCATCAAATGAATAAAACTTAAATAAAGCATGTACTTTGCATAAATATGGCCACTCTCTAAGATGATTACTTATATTGAAAAGATGTTGTTTAAAATAATGTTTAAAATAATCTAAGCCTAACTTTTTTTTTTTTCCTTTTTGAGTTCTAGTCTCACTCTGAAGTGCAGTGGCACACTCCCAGCCACCACAGCTTCAACCTGGTGGGCTTAGGTGATCCTTCCATCTTAACCTTCCAAGTAGCTGAAACTACAGGCGCGTGCTACCACGCCCAGCTAATTTTTTTGATTTATTGTAGAGACAAGATCTCACCATGTTGCCCAGGCTGGTCTCAAACTTGTGGGCTCAGGCAGTCCTCTCGCCTCGGCCTCCCAAAGTGCTAGCATTATAGACTTGAGCCACCGCACCCAGCCTAACCCTAAATTTTTAACATTGAAATTTTACAAAGTATACTTATATATAAATCTAAGAGATACTAAAAAGTAGCATAGAGAGTTTACTAAACACAAGATACAGATAAGTATTAAGCATAAAAGATGTAATTGGGCGTTAAAACCTACATTCACACCGTTTAAATTTGAGTCAGTTCGATAGGCTTGCTTGTAAAAGTTCCTTATAGTCTAGACTTTCTTCTTCTTTCTTCCTTCTCTTCCTTCCTGCCTGCCTCCTGTCAAGATCATCATCCATTGCCATCATCGTTACCATGTTCTCCACTGTTTTTTTCTTGACGTCTGCATCAGTAATTTAACTACAAGCCAGAGGAGCAGTTTATCCGAAAGGATATCTTGTAGTTTTCAGTTTGAGTACAACCTGGAGAATCAGGTTCTCTAGAGCTGTGTTGACGCCAGCTGTATGCTTAGGATGGGTAAGAGATGTGAACCTGGGGTCATCTGGTTGAGCGCTGGGGCAGAGAGGACCTTAGCCCGTTGCTTCTAGCCTGTGACCGGCCTAGTCCTCTCACCCCAGTGTGCCAAGACCTAAAAACAGCCGGTAGCCATGAAGAGGAACAGGAAATGGCAGATTTAGTGAGGAAGACTACAGAAACTTAGTAGATGGTCTTTTTGGGTGTCAGCGTCAGGGTGAATGGGTTTTTGGTCCTTGAGCTCACGTACTGTTTATTCACATGTCAGCTTTCAGGAGAAAGTTTTGTTAGCCTCATTCTTGAGCTAAACTTTGTCCATTCCCCGGTCAAGGGAATGTGGGGCTCTTCGATTGACTGTCCCTCCAGCTTGTCCTCTTACAGGGAAGTGATAAACTTCCAAAGGAAAAAAATGACCTAAAGGAAAAGACACAGATGTTAGGCAGAACAGCAACGTGTCAAATCACTCTACCATGCAAAGAAATTACATATAAAAATAACGCTTTTCCTTTGATAGAGTAGTCACAGGGGAATCTTTGGTCCAAATTCACAGCTATATTTATAGTGCTTTCCTGAATATTGCATAGTTTTTATAGTGATCCTTGGCACAAGAGGATTTTCAACCATAACCTGTTTTTAATCATAAAGAAGAAAATGGACAGTAAGTTTTCGTTTTTATAGACCACTCTTTTTCATGGTTTTAAAATTTTAAATATGCTTTTATTAATAGTAAAATAGAAATACGTTTTTAAAAAAAGATCTTCAGAACTTGGATTCATTTGACATCTCTATGTTGAGATCATTATGGCATTACTTTATTACAAAATAACTCTCTGGGATGGTGTATCAGTATTAGCGTCTATGTTTTACTGGAACATGTGCAGTATATAGAATCACCTCTTCCCTTTTTCTAACTAAATTCGAGAAGGTGCACATTTCCCCTCTGGTTTCTCAGTATCCTAATATGTTAGTGTAGTACTTTATATCTGTTACTGTTTTATCCTGATTCTGTCCCCATCTCTCCTAATGTACCTGTTGTTCTTTTCTCACACATGTCATGGTTTTCTAATCAGATTCCTTTTGAAAATCTATTTGTTTATTTATTGAGTTGGAGTCTGTCACCCAGACTGGAGTCCTGTGGCACGCTTAAGGCCACCTCAGACTCGACCTGCTGGGCTTAGGCGATCCTTCCACCTCAGCTTTCCAAGTAGCTGGAACTACAGATGCATGCCACCACGCCTGGCGAGTCTTTGTGATTTATTGTAGAGATGAGGTCTCGCCATGTTGCCCGGGCTGGTCTCGAGCCTCCGGGCTCAGGCAGTCCTCTCACCTTGGCCTCCCAAAGTGTTGGGATTGCAGGTTGAGCCACCGCACCCGGCCCTTTTGAAAATTTAAATGTTTACCCTCCAAAATCTGTATGATGATGTGTGATTATAAAGTAATGTGAATTATTTTAATTGCTCATAACCAATTTTTAAAGATAATTAAAACAAGAGTTCCAAAAATGTGTTATGCTGAAGCTTCATAGCTAGAATAATGGTATCTTTGGGTAACTACTTTGAAAAGGAAGTTTGCCGTTTAAAAATGAGTATGATTTCATTATCACTACACACACACACATGTATTTT
Organism: Carlito syrichta; assembly: GCF_000164805.1. Classification (NCBI taxonomy): domain Eukaryota; kingdom Metazoa; phylum Chordata; class Mammalia; order Primates; family Tarsiidae; genus Carlito; species Carlito syrichta. The sequence goes on from NW_007250850.1 coordinate 578,246, forward strand.
TTCCATATGCTATAAAAGATACATTGAGTAATCTTTGGAATTGTAAACCCCTTACAGGCAGAGCCCAAGTCTACAGTATACTAATTTTGTGCTTTACTGTACTTTTGCTAATAGTATATTTCACATCCATAAACTGTAATGTGGAAAGAGACAAGTGCCCTAATTAATTCTTTGTGAAGACCATGACATGCTAATTACTGTCATTTCTTTTAAAAATTGATGAGCAGTGGCAGTTCTTCTATAGTCTTCCAAAAATGAACCTTCCATGACAGATTTTCATATTTCATCTCTTTCCTTCCATTAATAGTGTCCTCTCTTTTTCTGTGTTTAAAACCGATTCTCAAATACTTGCATTTACAAAAAGTGAAAGGACCAAAATTCAGACCACCACAGACAACTGATCTCCAAGTCAGGAGCCTGCCGTTATCAGGCAGCAGAGAATGTGGGAAACAAACACGGAGAAAGGTCAGTTTCCCAGGCTATGTGATCGTACGACTAGAAGGATGTTACCCATTTTATCGCATCCAGGGATGCAACCTGTGGGTTTGGCTCCATGAGATTAGAGCACAATGGAAACTTTGTCTCCCTAGTTGGAATTGCATTGGGTGATTTTCTATGGACTGTACCTCAGCGTCTTAAGCATAAAGGATTATGCCTAACATACTGTGTTTAATGTTTCTTATTTTTATTAGAGGAAATGTGAAGGATATAAAGATGTCAAGTGTATTATCCTAGTCACTAGAGTCATCTTTGCACAGCTGATAGCGACAACAAGCCAGAGGCAGAAATCTGACGGCCGGTTTCTGGTAGCTACTAGGGAAGTGATTTGTGCCCTGATGCCATTTGCCTTGGTTTATTTCCCACCGGAGGCCGAAAGTTCTATCTTATGCTTGCCTCTGAATTGCGAAACCACCCATTTTCTTTGGATCATCAGAGTCGCAGCAAATAATAAGCTTCAGTCTATAAAATTTAGAGTTAGTAAAAATGATCTGTGGTATTTCACTCCCTCCCTTAATGTCACATCTGTATGTGTGTGTGTGTGTGTGTGTGTGTGTGTGTGTGTGTGTGTATGTGTCGCTTAGTGGTGGAATATGTTCTAAGAAATGCATCCTTCAGTGACGTTGTCATTGTGTGAACATCATAGGGTGTATTTACACAAACCCAGGGGTAGAACCTACCATGCACCCAGGCTATTTGATGACCTATTGCCTCCAGGCTGCAAAACTGTACAGCAGGTTTCTGTACCGAACACACTGGGCAGCCGTAAGACAATGGAAAGTATTTGTGCCTGTAAAAATAAAAAAGGTGCAGTAAAAAGATGGTATTGCAACTTTATGGGACCACTGTGGTATGTGTGCTCTGTTGTTGACCAAAATGTCGTTATGCAGTGTGTGACTATACATACATATAAAGTTTGTTTGATTATCTAAGGAAACTTTGATTTAAATTCATAAAGTCACCAATTTTTGTAAAGCTTTTTTATGCCTTAGGTTTTTATTTGGAAAAAGCGTCTCACGCTCTCACTTGGTTCAGTCAAGTATCACTTTTATTTGTTCTGATGGGATCCAATAGCGCTTTCTTTTATTTTTCTTTTATTTTTTGAGTTGGAGTCTCACCCTGTCACCCAGTCTGGAGTGCAGGGGCACGTTCCCGGCCACCACAGCCTCGACCAGCTGGGCTCCGGTGATCCTTCCGCCTCAGCCTTCCAAGTAGCTTGGAACTACAGGCACGCGCTACCACGCCCAGCTAATTTTTATTTATTGTAGAGATGAGGTCTTGCCAAGTTGCCCGGGCAGTTCTCGAACCTGCAGGCTCAGGCAATCCACTCACCTCGGCCTCCCAAAGCGCTGGGATAACAAGGTGAGTCATCGAGCCTGGCCAAACCTTTCTTTTAGTCTAAGCTAAGTATACTGTGGTTGACGTCTGCCATTGGCTTAGCTTTTTAGTCTGGAGGTGTAATTGTTAATATTAACCATAATACATGTCGCTTTCTCATAGTACATATTTTTAAAAATAGCAGCATAGTTCAAAACAGAGACTTCTAAATAGACAATTATTGGGTAACAGGAAAGGATGTTTTCAAATTTGCAACTTAAGGTTTTGCTTTAAAATCTAGTCATTTCCTGATGCAATTTTATAGTTTTCTATCATTATTTAAAAATGTGAATACTTACAGTAATAAGAATAAATCTGCCCACTTGGAGTTATGGCTTCTTTAATGTTATTTATGTGAGACGACTTTAGAAAGGGGAAAAAAGTCATACTGTTTAGCCCTTCAACAAATGAGTTTATCGAGTAACTGCTATGAACTGAGGCCTGGAGGCTCAGCCATGAAGAAGCCATCTCTCCCATCTTGGGCTTCAAGTCTGGTGTCCAATTCACAATTTTTGGGTTGAAATGCTCGTTTCTCTCCTCTTTAATGTCTGTCTGTCTCCCTCCTTCTCTTTTTCTGTAGACACACACACAGATACTATGTATGCATACACGTGTAAATAATGTGACAGTAGAAACATATGTGTGGGTCAACACATAAGGATTAGCCAGGCCTCTCTAGAGAGACTCAGTAAGAGATAGATGGACAGAAGATAGATGAGTGGGGATTGATTAAGGGGATGATGGTTCACTTGGTTATGGAATCTGTGAAGCCCTGTGGTAGGCTGTCTATAAGCTGGAGACCCTGCGATACTAGACTCAGTCCAAGTCCAAGGGCCTCAGAACCAGGGACAAACCAGGGCATCTGGGGCTGTAACTCTCAGGCACAAGAACCAGGGGACAGGCAGGGGCGCTCGTACAAGTTCTGGACTCCAAAGGCCAAGGGCCGGGGGTGTCCAAGAATGGGAGAGGAAGGGCGCATCCCAGCTGCAGCAGATAGATGAACATGTGGGCCTTTTCTTCTTGTTCGGATTTCTGGAGGTTGGCTGGGGCCAGCCCACAGTGGAGGCTGGACCTTCTCCACCCGGTCCACTCACATTCACAGGCTGGTCTCTAGAAACACTCTCACAGACACACCCAGAACGATACTGTGTCAGGTTTCTAGGTTTTCTTCATCCAGACCAGTTGATAATTAAAACTCGCCATCACAGCATGCGTGCATTTTTTGTTTTTATGACAAAACCTATAAATCAGGTAATTCTTTATGTATACAAATATGGTATACCTTAAGGATTTCAAATCTACCTTTACTACCCATTATGTATCCCAAGTTTTCCACTTAAGGTTCTGGCTGTATAATATGACTGTCTTTCACGTAAGTTTTTTTTCACAGACTCTCTCTTTCCAACAACAACAACAAACACAGACCAGGGGTAGTGGCTCCGGCCTGTAATCCCAACACTTTAGGAGGCCAAGGCAAGAGGACCGCCTGAGCCCAGGAGTTGGAGACCAGCTTGGGCAATGTGGTGAGACCTCGTCTCTACAATAAACAAAGAAATTAAACATGCATGGTGTGCGTACCTGTAGTCCCAGCTACTTGGAAGGCCGAGGCAAAAGGATCACCTGAGCCCAGCAGGTCGAGGCTGTGGTAGCTGTCACTGTGCCACTGTACTCTAGTCTAGGTGACAGAATGAAACTGCCTCAAGACAAACAAACAGCAGCAACAGCAACCACAAAACAGTGAGCGATGGGGCGCTGTTTTTGCCTAAAAGTCCAGACACATTTAAAGATCAGTGAGAAGCTCCTGGCTGGGTAGTCATAGTGCAGGTGGCTATGGGGAACACATCTTCAGACAGAGCTAGGGATTCCCATTTTCAGGGGCTTAAAGGGACTTTTAGGGATTTGCTTTCTGTCACCCACTGAAAACCCGTAGAAATCTGATTACACACATAGGACATGGCAGTGGATTAAGACATTCTCTGTTGTGTTTAGAAGTTATTAGATGAAATCTTCAGCAAAACTTTTTTAAAAACTTAAAGAAAAAGAGTCCACATTTTAAATGTCTTCATTGCTAACCTCCAGTTCTGTTGAATAGAATGTTCTGAGTAGCAGACGCCAGGTCTGATGGCCCTGGTGCTGAAGGTCAGGGTCATGGAAGAAGCCCAAGGGCGGGCTGCCCAGATGGCTCCAGCCTCTTCCTAGCCCAGGGTTGCCCAGATGGCTCCAGCCTCTTCCTAGCCCAGGGTTGTCGGTCTGGGGCTGTCTCCTGAGCAGTGTTCCTGACTGAAGAGGGCAGACAATGCAAAGCAGTGAGAACATTTATTCCACGATGTGTTATTTGAACAGACTTAGTAGAAAAAGCTACGTTTACAGCACTCATTCATTCTATCACAGAGGCTGCAGTGAACATGTGAGGGTGTAAATCTAAATCACGTTCTTCACCCTCATGCTGTAACTCTTGAGGTCGTAATTGTCTCCCAAATTCCTCCTGGCCCTTTCTCCCAAGCTGCAGTTAAATTGAATGTCTTATACCTGTAATTACGGTTAACTTTATTTCTGTGCATTTTCATAAAAGGCCATTGCTGTGAGATGTCCTGGGGTGGGGGGGTGGGATCTCTCTGTGATTTTTAAAAGTGGTACTGAAATTGTTCAGTATTGAAGGCATTGCAGACATGCTTGTTAGTCTTACTAATCTCCCCACTTCATTTTGCTTGAAGAATTGACCTACGACATTTTCCACGTTGGACACTGGCTCTTGAGGGCTGTGAGAATTTGAAGATTTATGTCCTGAATGTCTTTGCCTAGCCCTCCACCCCTTCCTGCTGCCTTGCTCAGTGATCAGAAGCCCGTTCCTGGTCCAGGCCAGCTTCAATATTATGGTTTCAACGTCAGTCGGGCAGAGCCAGTTGTGTTCTGATTTTAGAATTATAGTTGGCTGCCCCGGTGTAAGGTGATATGCCCTGGCATGGTGAAGTCCAGGGCCAAGGAGCAGTAACATCAGAGGCTGCATTAAGATTCAACCCTCCCAGAGGTTTCCAGGTTGCATTTGAGGCTGTGGTTTTACATCGTGTGGGTAAAAAAGTGTGAGAAAAGGCATGTTTATAAACACAGCCACACATTTTTATAGGCCGTACCGTTTTTGGAGTAGGCACGAGAAATGATTTTTCTCCAAGACACAGATTTATGAGTGATTTCTTATGAAGTTATTTAGGACTCTAGGTAGCCAAAAGAATAACAGAACCTCCGCGTGGTGCTTTTAATTTAATGGGAATAATCTTGACATGAATCACCCTCAGAACCATATGGGCAATGTATGCTAGATTTCAAAACGTCAATTGATATGTTTAATCGAAATGAATGTATGTTGCGTGAAGGCCAAAACCCAAACCTGAGCTTTATTTTTGCATAGAGTTACGATGCGCCAAGCAGAGAGGGTGGTCGTTTCTGGACCATGGCAGTCCTGAGGGTGAGGGGACACACACCCACCACCTCAAGCCCACACCATGATTGGAGGGGCAAACGTCTTTGATCCTCCTCAGTTGGGGCTTCAGATTTTCCAGCTTCTTTGCACTGTGGGTCCTGGATTAAACCTGATGTGTCTCATGGTGTCCCCTCCATCCTTTTCCTCTGCTTCAATACACTGGCCATGCCTTTTTTACTTCCTCTTCATACCTGTTGCTACCCTGTGGCTAAGACAGACGTCCCAATGTGGGACATCACCCTCACTGCCAGCCTGGCTCTCCTCCCAATATTGATAGCCAACATTAGTGATTCACCACACACTGGTGGTCGTGTATGTGGTGACAAAACATACTTTTGTTTGTTGTCTGTCTTTTACATAATGTGTCTGGAAAACTATATTTTTGATAAAGTTATTAAAACCTATTTGAGTTCATAAAAATGCATCTCATGTATTGAAGATGTTCTTGATGCAACATTTTTTCTGCAAGGGACTGGAAATAATTGGGTCTCTTGGAACTGGAAATCGACTTTCACTCTTCTGGTAGTATGTAAGCACGTTGGCGGTCTCCTGGTGAGGACAGTGTCTCAGAAGTACAGCATGTGACCACATACAATTTAGGGGAGTGCTTCAGAGCTATAGAGTGCTCTTTCCTGCACATTTAAAACCCCAGAGCCATAATTTTGGAACACACAGCAGGACTACTGAACACTTACATTTACACATTATCTTGGATAGCTCATTGTTTTTCTGGGTTTTACAAACATGGAGTGAAGAAGTGACTCAAATGTCTTTCTTTTGAAATACTAAGTCTGTTATATTAAATGTAACTTTACAACAAAATGGGTGTTTATACTGGTAAATATCCACAAAACGTTTGAGAAGACCAGAATGGAAATCTCCCTAACTCAGGGTATAATTTTATGGGTAAAGATAACATTATGGCAGAAAGCGCATCTTGATATTTGAAAGAAAAAAAAAGTTTTTTCAGAAAGATGTTCCCATAAAGTATAGGTTGCAAACTCTTGGGCAGAATCCAGCCTGAGACATATTTTGCTTGGCTTTCACAGTATTTTTTTTTTTTTTTTTAAGAAAATAAGCTTGGCCCCCTAAATCAGAGACTGTTTGGTTGTCCACACCGTCCACCAGCGGTTACTGCCTCACTTGTCCTGTTACTTCCTGGGGTCCCGAGACGACTGTTTTGTGACTCTTGCTGAGTGAAAACTGTTTGCAGAGGGTCTGATTCGTGCACTTCGTTTATAAGCTGCTATCAGACTGAGAACGGGAGCTGTGTTTCCTCGGGCCTTCTGGGTCCTGTTGGCTCCAGTCCCAGTTGGGGCTGGAGCAGGCCCCACGTGAACTTGGGAGGAATAAACAATGCTGAAAAGTGTCCTGATCACGAGGAGGAAAGCCCGCCTGTGCCGTCCAGCCATGGCCTCGCAGAGGGTTGAGCTCTGCGAGCCTGGAGGGAGCCAGGGGAAAACCAGCATAGAAAACGGGTTGCCAGCCTTGTCTTCCTGCCCGCTCGCTTCTTGCCTCTGTCTTTCCCAGACATTTGCAGCTGTGGCCCATGTATCCCTCCTCACTCATTCAGTAGATCGTTCTGAAGTCGGATGAATGGAGAGCACCATCCTTGGCTGGTGGGGGGCAGGGGGGAGGAGACCAGAGAAATCTTTTGTGGGGAAAGATAACATCATGGCAGAAAGTGCATCTTGGTATTTGGGAAAAAAAGTTTTGCCCGAAAGATGTTTCCATAAAGTACAGGTTGCAAACTGAGTTTTCACTTTAGTAGCGTGGTTTTGGCTCCTGTGAGACTCTCAGGTCTCCCCTGCATCCTTTCTCACCCAGCCTTCTGTCTCCCTAGAAGCCCTTTGCTTCTTTCTTAGCACTGGGGTCTGGTCTGCAGTGGAGAGGCCCAGTGGTTGCATTTTACGCTCTCTTCTGGATCTTGAGTAGGCTAGTCCTTGGAGACTAGCTTTTCCTTTGAATGATTGGGACACTTTTCAGCATTTTTTCTTCAAAAGGCTCTGTTTGCTTGACTCTTTTGCTTCCATCACTCATCTTTGAGTAGGGTGATCTCACCTCGTCCAGACGCATTTGCCAGTAACCAGAATGTGGGCTTCACTTTGATGTGCTCTTTGAATCCACTCCTCTGATTTCCGGTGGAAGGGTCGGTTGCCTTCGAGGCTCCCTCCCTGATCCTCAGGCGGGGTCTTCTTCTGTGCTGCCAGCCCTCTGCTTGCTTCTCTGCCGTCAAACTACGCACGAGGGGTCACAACTTCAGGGCCCGGCAGATGTGGGCAGGTGAAACACAATCAGTGAGATGGCGTGGAAGACATTGAAGGGCAGTATTTCCCAAATGCGTTGCCCTTTTCAGTGGGATTTCTTCAGCACTAAAATGATATTTAGGTCTTCAGTGTCAGGCCCTGGCTCTAAAGCAGGGTTTCCTCATTTTTTAAAAACTTTTTTTGACGCAACTGACACACACACACACACACGCGCATGCGCGCACACACACACACACCTATTTTAAGACATAAATCCAATGTTGTACATCTCTGGATTATTTTTTGAGAATAAAAATCTCAGAACCAAGACTTTTTTATTCCAGGAATCTCAACATTTAGTTGATAAATATATTCCCAAGATAGTTCTTAAAATCTTTATGGCAATCTGCATTTCCTCTGGCGATGTAAGGAAGATTCTATCATACCCTTGCCAGAATTTGAATTTAACTAAGTTTGTGACTTTAATGTGTGAAGTGCCACTTGACTCTTTTTTTTTGTTTTTTGAGTCGGAGTCTCACTCTGTCTCCCAGGCTGGTGTGCAGTGGCATGCTCCTGGCCACCATAGCCTTGACCTGCTAGGCTCTGGTGATCCTTCTGCCTCAGCTTTCCAAGTAGCCGGAATTACAGGCGCACGCCACCACGCCCAGCTAATTTTTTATTTATTGTAGAGACGAGGTCTTGCCAAGTTGTCTGGGCTGGTCTCATACCCACGGACTCAGGCCATTCACTTGCCTCAGTCTCCCAAAGTACTGGAGTGACAGGCTGAGCTACCGAGCCCGACTTAACTTATTTTTTTTAATTATTAGAGTAATAGAACATTTTCACTGGTCAGTAGTGACATTTTCTGTCTTACAATAATTATTTTATTCATAGAGAATATAGCATATTAACCAGCTTTTTATGATAAAGGAAGTCAACAAGCACAAGATTCCTTTGGACTACGCCTCAAAAAAGACTTTACCATTCAAAACCTAAGCTGTTATAGGTATGTCTCACTTTTTGTGGTATAATGGCCAGAATGATACTACTGTACTAACTTGTCAATAAAAACATTGCAGAATATAGAATTGTAAATTATATAGGAATGGATTAATATTTTTGTGGTTTATAAGAAAATGAAAGTAGTGAGTTTTTTTCCCTGGAGGAAAAAAAAAGAATTTAAGTCTAGATGCAAATTGATTTTTAAATATTAATTTCTATTTCTGGAAAACTATTATTGGATCTTCTCACTAATATTTCATTAGTAATGAATTTTGATACTATACTTTTTGGCCTTAAGATTTCTGTGCCGCTGTGTTTCTCACCATCTCTATCAAATAATGAATGCTTTGTGGACAAATATTGTTGTTTCTACTGAAGGATTTTTTTTCCCCTGAATCCACCTGTCTTATAAATATTTCCCCGTGATTTTGATTTTAACAAAAGCTTGTAATTTATTCACTGTATGTCTCTGTGTGCATCTCAGTTAAATATACTGAAAAATATGTGTAATTTTTGCTGAAATATCCTTTGAATTTTACTGTAACACTTTTTGGAGTCATACCTAAGACAGACCCAAAAGATTTTAAGGCTTGCCCATGTATTATGAACTACACATGATTTTTATTTCATAATGGGCTAAAAGTTCATTTATTCCAATAGAGTTGGACCAGGTTTTAGAAAATAAAACCATTTATCCATGGTGATACAGAAGTGTAGCAGTGTTTATACTTTTGATCATTCCTTAGGGAAGTATTACCTTGGTAGGCAACCAGCTGGCGTCAGGGAAAATTGTACCCTTGATACGTGCTTAAAACAGCCGTGTAAAATGTAACTGGCAGACCATCTTGGTTTTGGTTAGGGTCACTTTCTTCTTATTCACAGTGTGCTGGGAGCATAAGGGATGATGTCAGCTTCTACCCTTTAGAACTTTCATGATGGCCAGACATAGTATTTCCCTCTGTTGTCAACACTTGAGAAGCATTTGCCAAATGGAGACTTGTGAATTGAAAAGGATATTGGTAATTGTTGTTTGTTTTAAGACGAGAAAAAATCATTTTTCAATGTCATTTTCGAAAAGAACATAGAAGTTGAAATTTAAAATTCTGAAAATATTTGTTTTTAGCAAAAATAACTTGATTTTCAGTGCCAGTATTCTGCCTCTCCTACTTACTTATTATCTATTACTTAAAAGCAATCTTTGAGTTAATTTTTTTCTTCCTTGGGCATGCCTGACCCTAGACATTGTGGCAACCCCATTACAACCCATAAGGGACCTGGCTTAACTCATCTTTGTTTCTCCAGTCTTAGTACATGTGAGTGGCTCAAGAAATTGTTTTTTGATTTGAACTGATGACCTTTGGAATGTCTACAACATTAAAAGTTACTTGCGAGATTGCATGTAATACTTGAATAAGGTGATGAAAGTGGTTTTCTGGTCTGTACAAATGTTCCAATTTTTTTTTTTTTGGCATTATTTGTCTCCTAATTCCTGGCAGAGTGTGGAGCAAAGATATGGCGCCCTGCAGGTCTCCATTGTTTTCATGGGCAGCAGATTACAAGTGCTGTTAGGATTTGTAGGCTTTCTTTTGTATTCTGATTGACTGATTTACCACTGAAGATTCTTCAGGAGAAGTGTGCTGTCTTGAATAATCCATCTGGGAAAAGATCTATGACATTGATGAATTGAGGAAAAAATTTTCCTTGTGTCCATGTCAGAATGGTGAGGAAACCAGAAATGCAATGCTTTTTAAGGGAAAGGAACATGGTAAACAACTGAGATTTGATTATATATTTTTCCATATGGAATATCATATTCTGAAAATATTTTCTTTCCAGTCCCTAAAGGGAGCAGTTTAAGAAATTCGATGTATTAAGCACCTTTAAACTGCTGTTTGTAGCAATAGCAAAAAAATCAAACTGGGTGATGAAAAATTAAGGCAAAGGGCTCATAGAGATATTTCTCTAAGATAGATATACAAGTGACCAGTAAACACCTGAAAAGATGCTCAACACCACTAATTATTAGAGATATGCAGATCACAATTATGAGATACCACCTTATACCCATTGGGATAGTTGCTGTCAAAAACACAGAAAATAAGTGTTGGCACAGGAATGGAGAAACTGGAACGTTTATGTACTATTGGTAGGAATATAAAATAGCATAGCTGCTGTGGAAAACAGTATGACTCTTCCTGAAAAAACTAAACACAGAATTCCAGTATGACCCAGCAATTCCATTTGCGGGTATCTACCCAAAAGTAAGTGAAAGCTGGGACTTCAATGGGTATTGAAACACTCAAGCTCACAGCAATAGTATTCATGGTAGCCAAAAGGTAAAAGGAACCCAAATGTCCATTGACAGATGAAAAAATAAACATGATATATAAAAATGATATATACATGCAGTGGAGTATCATTCAGCCTTAAGGAAAGGAAATTTTGGCCCATGATATAACATGGATGACCTTGAAAACATGATGCCAGATGGAATAAGCCAGTCGCGAAAAGACAAACATTGAACAATTCCACTTACATGAAGTCCTAGACTAGTCAAATTTCTGGAGACAGAATAGTAGAACGATGCCAAGGGCCTGGAGGAGGGGTGAATGAGAGTTTTTGTTCAATGGCTACAGAGTTTCAGTTAGGAAGATGAAGAAATACGGAAGATGGATGGTGGTGATGGCTGTACAGTAATATGAATGCACTACTAAATGCCACAGAACTGTACAATTAAAGATGGTTAAGATGGTAAAAAAAAAAAAATAAAGCTACCTGTATGGAAATTTTCTGTCAGCCTATAATTTGTAACCTGAAAGCTAACTTGGAACAATAGAATATGTATGTAAGACCATGGTAACGAAGCAATACCACCTGAACAGAGACAAGAAAACTGCCTGAATCAATGAATAATAAATATAGTCGAAGGGTACTGCCAATGGTCTTTACTGTTGGGTCAGATTCTGAATTTGTCAAATACTGGGCAGCAGCCCTTACGCTCTCACTTTTTTATTATTAGAAGAGTATAAACATATTTGCAGTAAGATTTTAGCTTTGTGGTTCTTGCAAAGGCTTCCTGCCACTGCAGACTCCAAAGAAAAAACCTGGAAGGGCCGCGGGGAGGGTCTAAGAACAGAAGATAAGAGAAGATGTGGAAGATGCAGCACCACAATTGTGTTTTTCATAAGCACAACTTGGCTTTTTTGTCCTCCGTATCTACAGTTTCCTGAAATTCTGCAACATGGATGTCAACAGTATTAATATTCAAGTGACATATTATGATTTCTTGTCTTTATAAAAAGAGATTGAAGAAAGAAAAACAACCTGAGAAGTGGCTACTTCAATCTTTGAAAAACTATTATGGCTTAAATCAAATTCTGTTGCTACCTAGAGGAGGTTGTGGTTTGCATGATGTTTAAGCTAACAGGGCAAATTGAAAAAGAAACCTTTTTAAAAGCACATATTTTTACCCATGTTTAACTATATATCCAATAAATATCTGTCAGTCCAATACAGTCCCTTTATCATTATGATGACCTTTTGTCAATAGGAAAGGAAGATTTTTAAAAAATGTTCCATACCAACTCTGTGTTTGTGTATGTTTGTGTATGCGTGATGTAAACATGTTTTAAAAGGTACATAGAAACAGAAACATGTTTTGTGCTGCTAATTCCTTATTCTAAAAACTAGTCCGGAATAGAGAAGATAGTGACAAGAGTTGGCGCGCACTGGCCAAAGGTGATTAGAGGTTAGTTTTTTGACTTGCTTTTCAGCACCCTTCATAACATTGCCAGTCCTTCCTAAGAGATTAAAGGCATCAGAAACTTGGAATCTTGAGGGTGACCCATGTAGATCACTGTGTCTGTAATTTTTCTGTCAACATGAACAGCATTCTTTGAACGTCAGCATACACAACCGGTTAGGTACAGAGTACTTGATACTTCTGAATTTCATGCTGTTGAATGGTTTAGTGTCTGCTGGAGGAGACAGTGTAGCAACACCCCTGGCCCCCATTAGAAGGAATATTCTCAAAGCAAGATGCTCAGCTACCTTCTCAAACATTTAATAATAGACGCGTTTGTTTCCAAATAACGATGCAATGGGCATCATTTGCTCAATTTAATGCATATTGTCCTACGCTATGTTCTGCAGTAGACACAAATATAAACAACAGAGCCACTGTCCTCAGACTTGTAGTTTAGAGTGTGATTGGAAGGGCTGGTAAGACACAGCCACACGGGTTGTGCTATGATGTAAGTCACTCGTGCCCCTAAGAGAGCTGCAGCCGTGTGTGGTGCCTTGCCCTGTAACTGGACTTGATTCTTGCTCTTGTACCCTGGTTTTAGGTTTCATAGAACAGCCTTGCATTGTCAGCTACCTCAAATTCTATTAGGAAATGATCACTAGCATGTAGATCATCTTATAAAAGATAGAGGGAACTGTACCACAGGACTTAAAATAAGAGGAAGCAGCCATTGCCTGGCTAGACTCTGGTGTGGCCATGTGCTCTTTGAGCCATGGCTGTCACCATGTTTCCTGGCTTTGGCCACCTCCCCCACCTTGGGGAGGTGAATCGTCTCTCTCTCTCTCTCTCTAATTTATTTTTAAATAAACTATATTTTTTGATCCAAAAAAAAAAAGAGGACACTCAACTAGGTGGGGGGACCAGGGAGGAGGGGTTGTACAAGATGGATCTTGAGGGAGGGACAGAATGACTGCCAGGTGGGGAAGAAAGTCAAAGGCGGAAAAGCACGGATCACGTTCATAGCGTAGCGAGTGGCCTGGCAGGCCCGGAGTTCAGAGGAACCAGTGGAAAACAAGCTGGAAAGGTAAGGTTGACTGACAGGGACGTGTGTATGCGGAGTATTTTGGAGTCACTTTGAGAAAGGCGTCCACTTTTGATTTTGAAAAAGCAGTTTCTCTCAGCTTCTTTGGTATTTGAGCTCTGATTATGCACATAATCGAGGAGAGAGGAAACTAGTGAGCATATCTGGAGATTTTCCAAATATTTCATTTCGTTGTCAATATTGTTTGCTTGTTCTCCCCTTCTTGACTTTAGTCATTTCTCTTTGTGCTCCGTTTCTTCTCCAACTTTTTCCACAGGGGTGATAAAGCCCTGAGGATTTAGCTCTTCTCAGTTGACACCACTTTTCTACAATACTAAAATCTTTGTAACCCCATCACTGACATCCTTGCCGAGACGGACTCTTCAGAACTTTCTCTGAAGCTCAAGACTGTTTTTTCTTTCTTAGCATTGGTATTTCTCCAGTGGTGTATCAGCCAGTGGTTTAGCTGTTGTGGAGTGGAGGTCACGCTGATTAATGATAGTCACTAGATGTATGCTAATTTATTTGTTAGCCTTTGATTTATTGTGAAGTTTTTCTGGCTCGTTTATCAAATGCATTTGGCTACTAAACAAGAAAAATACTTCAGAAAATGTATCTGATTCATTTGCGTTGACATTTGAAGCCCATTAAAATCACGTTCTTAATGATTCTAGAGTGTAATTGTTCATGAGTATGTTCTTGATTAGTGAAACATACATGCTATGGTTTTATCATCAGTTGTGTTTATATGTATGTGTTACCTATATGAGGTCCTTCTGATTTCAAAAGGAATGAGTAGAGGCCAACTTTGATGTTTCTTCTGCTTTTCCTTAGTTTTATATTCAGACAGAAATTGTTAAAAAGGGCCATCCCTTTATCTTATCAGTAGCTAGAATAGGCTGCCGAACTTGGTAAGGTTGCTTGTCTATAGGGAGAAAATCTTGCTGTGGATTTTGAGTAAGAAGTTAAAGTGTGTGTGTGTGTGTGTGTGTGTGTGTGTGTACACTCACACACTCCACTTTGAATGTCAGTGTTATATTTTCATGCATACGCAGGCTTAATGGTTTGCCTGTCTGTATCATATCTCCTGGAATGACAGCTTAACAGTTTTCCCAGTTGGATTGTGTTAAAATCTTTAAAGGCTGCATTCACAAAAACATATGTCTCATGTTTGGGCAGCCAAAGTCTATGTGATCATTTTACCGGAGTATAACTTAGCAGCACTGTTATATCACAGATATCTTATTGTTAAAGCTACATTAAAATATCATCAGTTTGAAACCTACTGTTTCATAATTAAGTTGCTTTGGGATGTGCTCAAGCATAGACTTTTTTGCACTGTCTTAAAGATCGATGTTGCTAAGAAAGCAACAGCATAAATGGATCAGAAGAGGACATGCATGATATAGTTAAACAATTTATTTTAATAGACTTTTAAATCTAATTAATTTTCTTGAGTGTCTGCCCTGTTCAGAGCATTGTGCTAGACATCCTGCATAGATAACTTTAATTTATGGCCGTTAATAAAGACGTGGGTAGAAAATGGAAGATGGGGAAAAGTCATGGAGTAACCCAACAGGAAACAAGTTATCTTCAAGGTTTCACCACAACAAGGATGTCATGATATGTCTGTTTGGCAACGGCTCGTGTTCGGTGTTGGGATTTTGATGGCTTTTCTTGTGACGGGAGGCTTTTGATACTCTGATGGTGGAGGCAGAGACAAACTGAAATGGTAAGAAAACTCCAAGCTTTTCAGGACTGTTTTTTAAGGTTTTGGGGGGTTTTTTTTTGACAGATTTTCTAAAGCCCTTACAGGGAACAAAGTCTTTCTGTTTGGTGGTAGAGGTTACAGAGGATGGTTATTCACGGTCCTGATCTCAAATTGGCTTCGCCATCTATGGTGCCACCCTCCACCTCTCACTCACTGGTGCTCCATCTGCCAGAGGCCAAAATCCAGGAGCAGTTCTCAGTGGTAAAAAGTTGGAGAAGCAGATGCTGGAAAATCCAGCCTTACGTGATCTTTCCTGGCTTTGATAGGTTCAGCTTTCATATTGAAAAGTTGTTTAAACGCTTAATTTTGTTCAAGTGAAGAAATGCATTTATTTCAGAAACAAACTAAAATAATTATTTTCTTCCAAAGAAAATAAATTTTAGGGTATTATTAATATTTAAATCTATGGTTGTTTATTTTTTAAAAGTTAATGGCTGGCTCCATAGAAAAAGACTGTATTAACTTTTACTGTCTAAGTACATCAAAATGCTAAATTTGGTTAGGGACATTTCTTGGCAGTTCCTAGAAATATGAACACTAAAAGCCTATTAAGGTTGACAAAAATATGTAATTTAATGAGAATATCTAGTTGAACTGCAAAGAATAGAGTGACAACTGTATTCAGTTTTGTAAATTTGTAATGATTTCATTTTCATAATATTAACAGTATTAATAATTTCCAAAATAGGATAAAAAAAATCAATCCTCAGGAATATTAGTAAATTAAAATTGTGAATGACAAAAAACATGTACCAAGTTGTATTTCTGTTATGCCTCACAAAATGATTGAATTGTATTCAGACATACAATAAATGCTAGTTTTTTGAAAATGTGACTGAAAATATCGTGTCACTTTTAAAATGTTGGCATTTTCAGAATTTTGACACAACTTTATACATCTTTACATGCTCCGATATCAGAGATGATTTTTCAGAAGCAAAAAAGGAAACTTTAGTGTCTTCCAATTTAAATGAAGTCACTGAATGTAAAACCCTCAGCTCGGAGCCTAGCACGTGGCAGTCCCAGTGGCAGTCGTGCTTCATGCTTGAGTTTGTTGCTCTGACCCCTTTCTTCTCGCTGCTGTTTTTTTTTTCTATCACCTGTTTGTAGACAAGCAGCAATTTCCACAGATTCCAAGTGTGAGTACTTTTCATTATGTCTACCCCATAGTTTTGATATTTTGGAATTCCTGGAATTGCTTCCATATCTGTGAGCACAACTCCTCAGCTGAGAACACACTTTTTTTAGTAATGCACATGCAGAGGTGTTGAAGACCCTCAAATTCTCTGATACCAATCTTCTGGTTTTCATTTTGTCTAGTCTCTGACAGCTCTGAGGGTGAAGTGAAGAACTGGATGTCATTCCAGCATGCGTAGATCACACGGAATGGGTCGGGTTTTTAGTGGTTTCTTTGCTGCTGGAGTCTGGGACCTCAGCATTTCCTTTTTTCTGAAGTTAGTCCTAAGCCTAACAAAGACCCCGTTATTGCGTTTTCGGAAAATACTGTGACTACAAAATATGTGCTTTTTATCTTCAGCATTAATTCAAGGACTTAATTTTTATTCATTTTAGGCTTACTGAGAATACTTTCAGCGATCCCAAAATACGTAAAGCAAAAAGTCAAAGTCCCTTCCCCACACTTCCTTTGCGATCATTCCTCAGGAGACATGAATTCCGATGGTTCAGAATTAATCTTTCCAGACTGTTGACACGTGTCAGTTCAACAGACATGTTGAAGGATGTGTTTCTCGGCGTCCCCACTGCTGTGGTGGTGGTTTTCACAAACATGAGGTTATGTTGTTCTGCATCTGGGTTGTTTGATCAGTTAACCTACCATGGGCATCTCTCCATGTCCCAAGTGCTTTTCAAGACCGCATCGTGCTTTCCTGTGCTGATGCGTGTTGGTCTGCTTGGCCGTTTCCCTGCTGGAAGATGTCCAGGTATCATCAGCTCAGACATCACGTTGCATGAACCCCACAGGTGGGAAGCTTTGGTCCTCAGTCATCTGTGCTTAGTTTTCCCACTCCACTCTCCAGACTATAGGAAGCAGCCTGCTTCAGTCTACCCTGGTTACTTGTTGGCTTTCAGGGTCACTGGATCCCTGAAAGGTTGTCATTTGGCCTGGGTTGGGCCTGTGCTCAGATGAAGGGGGCCAGGTTGGTTGTGTGGGGTTTTAGGGTAACAGCACTTTTAGGAAGTTTCTCCTTTCTACCTGCTAGAGATGTAAACTGCACCGACCTCTTGCGTGTATTTTGGCTGTCATCCGTACATATTTTTATGCTGGCAGAGTTCTGGGTCTCAGAGCTGGAAGAAGGGTATAATGGTCAATTTTTTGTCTTGGTTATCCTTAAAGTCAGGGCATCTAGAGAATACTTGGAAAATATATGTATTTTTTGTAATTGTGGAGTATTTTGTCTCTTCGTGTTTCTATCCGGGACTCTCAAAATTTAATTTGTGACTTTTACAGATGGTGTAATTAATCAGTCTTAAAAAGCTAGATACGAATATCCCAAGGTTAGCATTTCATTGGGGGGCGAGGTGGTATTCATTAAGAGGTTCATAAAATTTTATGTTCTTCAGTAACTATTTACTTAATGGATACAGTAACTTATTTTTGTCATGGCTTCTGGCCATATTTCGGGGGTTTAACAGACCTTCTGGCTGAAACTGCTGCATACTTGAACAACTCTAAACTATGATTGCCTAGAATGAATGCAATATGAAATATTCTTTGTTAATACGTATTTTTGCTGCGAAGATTGCATTTCATATTCATGAAATAGTGACAGATTTTAAGAAAGGTGATAATCAAATTGTTACCAATTCAGAGGCAAAATTACCACATTTTGTTAATACGGTAATTGTTCAACATATTTTCAGCAACAACTTGCTATTGATTTTAATAGTTTTTGCTTCTCAATACAGCTGGCATCCCGCTATGCTAGCATAGCTGTACTTTTTGATTTAATATTGTACCGAGCATGTGATGCCCTTTGTGGATGGCCACACCGAGCTACTGCCGAGAATACATCCTTACTGTTTGTGACATTTTCCATGTTAGAATGGAGTGTGGTCATTAACCAGATGTTCGTGCACATTAAAAGGAACGTTTAACCCTTTTACTTTCATCTTGATTTCTTACTTCTAGGTTTCCTCAAATATCTAGTAGCTTGACCGCCCCCCCTTTTTTTGCTATTACTTTCGCCTGCTATTTTGTGTGTGTTTTTTTCCTTTCCACAAAACAAAATTTCCTAAGACTACTATTATTATACGCAAACACATCCCAACGTGCACAGAAAGTACTTTCATTCTCAAGGTGACACGTAGGCAAAAGCTGAAACTAAGTCATGAAAACATTCAGGATCGTAAATCCTTTTATAACGCAAATAGAGTGAGGGGTGCACCTTTAAATTACATGCGTAGACCCGCAAACCTCGTTTTTCTTTTCTACTGGGATTCTGAGGCATGCTGAGAAGTGTTTAGCCGTGCAGACGCAAGAGGTGAGGCCCACCCGTGATCGTGCATCTGGCGTGACGTCGGATGCCCGAGTTTCGCGGGTGTGTTGGTGGCTGTTGTGACCGCGTGACAGTGCCCGTCGTGGGCCCGACACGCAGCCTCCGCTCACCCGTCTCCCTTGTCCCTTGCAGTCGGTGGCCAAGACCGGGCGGCTGCTGATCAGCCACGAGGCTCCCCTGACCGGCGGCTTCGCGTCGGAGATCAGCTCCACCGTGCAGGTGAGTCAGGCCAGGAGCGCCCCGCCCGGCAC
This sequence comes from Carlito syrichta, assembly GCF_000164805.1. NCBI lineage: Eukaryota > Metazoa > Chordata > Mammalia > Primates > Tarsiidae > Carlito > Carlito syrichta. Next base: position 597,210 of record NW_007250850.1, read on the forward strand.
GTGTGCCCACTCGCGCATGCGCGCCGACCCGGTGCGGGGGGAAGGGCGCGCCTTTCCCACGCCGGCCCCGCGGCCCGAGCTGTTGATGCCGCGCGTCTTCCAGAAGAGAGGCCTTAGAGCGCTGAGTGGGAAAGGCCTTCCTGGGAAGGCGCCAGGTGGAGGCCGTGAGGCTCGGACTCGGATTTCGGGGACGTCTGCCCTGGGGGCCGCCAAGGGGCATCTTCCCAGCTGCAACCTGCGGGTTCTCCCTCCGTGTGATTGAAGATGGTTATGGGATTGCTTGACTGTGAAACCGAGCTTCGGTTTTTACCGCCTTCGGCTTCTCAAATCCCTCCCAAGTTAATAATTTAAATTCAATAAGGAATTTAAAAATAATTTTATTTAGTGTAATTGATACTGGCAGTGCTTTCGAAGTGGCTTAAAAACTTACTTTAAAAAAAATTCACTTAAGAGGCTACCTGTCAGAAAAAGATTCTGCAATCACTCCCTGGAAGAGTTTAAAATTTTTATTAACATTTTTGTTATAGATGTGCATAAGATAATTTAGTTTTATAATTTATAAATGAAATATTATAATATTTACAAAGTAGGAGTAAGTTATATTCATAGATTATTATTTGTACATTAGATAATTATTTTTAATGTAAAGCATATTTATTTAAATTTAGAATCTTTTACAGTTGGCAAACGTCTTCTCTTTACTGGTGTTAAGACTCTTTAATTACTAAGATACACATGAGTGGAGAATTTATTTTAGAGTATATGGCTTTCTAATTTAATTTAAAATTATGATGTGTGAGTAAGGATACATTTTTATTTTTAAACTTTTAGTCATTTAGATTTCTACCAATAAAATATGTTTAAGTGCTAATTAGCAAATTACAAATAGCTTCAAATGAGATGAAGTAAATTTGAACATAAATGTTTTAAAAACTGGGTCATAATATTTTATAATTGCATTCAGTCAAAGATAAAATTATTTTTACATTGTATATAGTCACAGGTAAAATTAAGAAAAGCAAGTATTTGTAGATTTGTTATTTTCCTAGTTATTATATAAATTAAAATTTAAAACATCATAAATATGACTTCTCGGTATTTATGGCACATTTTATTCACCAAGTAGCGTGATGTACTAAATTTGTAAAAAATGAGGTTTCACGATTGAATCACTGTAATGCCAAGATGTTATTTCAAGCCAGAGGCAAACTGGAAAAGATACTGGATTTTCTGACTTCTAATTATATGTATGTAGTTCAACCATGTGAAATGATAGTTAGTGACCATTACTTATAAAAACTTTGACAGCCCTGTTTAATTTTGCCTACTGACTGCTTATTGTTATCTCAAAAGCTTTCTTTGCATATAATTTCAAAAGGAAAACAAGTAGAACGTAGTTGCATTATATATCATGACATCTTTTGTGAAGTTTGCTTTCTCTAAGTGTGCTTTTAAAATTTGATCTCCATAAATTATTGATAGACTGCAATACAATAGAACATTTTTTGAACTGAAAAGAAGATAGATAATCTAATCTAGTGTCCCTTGGTCTTGAATAGCATGTGGACTCATGTTAATGAAAAATGTTTCTCAGGCCCTAAGAATACATAGTGAATTCCAATTTTAGAAACACTATATTAAGGATTAAACATAGTCTCTGTAACTAGCTAACATCAATACTCATAAACATATTTTCAAAATCAGATCTGAAATTATATGATAAGAATCAGTGGTAAAAATGATCAATGAAATTATCAGAATATAGGCATATTTATATTGTATATCAGAATATAGGCATATTTATATTGTATATTGCAAGATATCTTGTAACATTCTCAGGCTTCCAAGAATATGATCATACATCTCAAGTGTCCACAGTCTATAGTTTGAGAAATATTGACCTAAGCCAACCGTATTCCTTTTATAGATGAATGTTTGTCACCAGAGTTCTTGTGACTTACCCAGTTTATGAAGACAGTAGACTATCTAGGACTAGTCTTGAATAAATGCTAAGTGTGTACATATGCATTTTTTATTGAAATTTCCCTAGTCTCCAAGAGGAAGATAGACATTTTGGTTTCCTTATAACCTGTTTTCTGTTTGTCACAGTAAAATTATTCAACCAGCCTACCACAAAATTAATGAAGATGATACCATAATATGTGTAGGGGTAATCTGAATTTTGCTTTATTAGTATGAGCATGAATTTGAAAATGTACCCAGGTGCTTTGCTTATTTCAGATTTTATTTGCACAAATAGAAAGTGCAGAAAAGGAATTTTAAGAAGATTTAATAAGCACAACAGTCTCAAGTGTTTGCCTTTTGTGACTTTTATCTATTGGTAAGGAAGGTTTAAAAAAAGAAAACTTGTTCCCTGTGTGTTTTTCTTTTTCAGTAGTGGTTGCATATAATTTTGAGTAGTCTGAGTGATAAAATCTACATCCAGTGACTCTTGTGCACACATTCAGCTAAATGCAATGCATTGTAGTGAGCATCTCTAGGGAAGGCCTTGTTACATATTGTTAAAGGAGACCTGTGTCAGATTATGAGTGCCTTGAGCTGTTTAAACTGAAATCACCTAAGCATGAAGTGCGGTTGCTTTCACCACTCAGAATGATTTATATTTCTGTATTTTTGTTTTCTGTATTTTGTAAGGTTAAAAATCAGGGTTAAGATATTGAAAGCCAACTTTCTGGAACAGCAGGAAAAATATACATGGATAACTTTTCATGGTCGTCTTGGAAAGAAGTTGGAAGTCACGAATGAGAACAATATAAATTTGAGGACTTCTGATTAAAATATTGAGTTGCTGTTGTTTCAATGAATGCAAATTTTATGTTAAAATACATAAAAAAACCATTTGCTTCACAGGCACTATTTTGTTTGTAGTTAAGCCTACAAAATTGCTTCTAAGGTAATATCATAAGAGAATGATATTAATAATAAAATTGTTTTTAAATACATTAAAATCTGAGAGTACCCGAGTCTGAAATATTGTTTTTGTCAAATTTTAAGTTATCACCCATATTAAAAATAAAAAAACTGATGAGAATACAATGCTATAGAGAATATTCTTTTAAGTATATAATTGGTATTTTTAGATAGAAAAATTAGGTGCTATATAAAACTAAAGGAACTTTTTTTTAATAAGAGTTATTGGTGCTACTCTAAAGGGTTTTCTTAGTATAAGATAAAATATGAAGACTGAATAAGATGTAGTCACAATTGATTTACAGAATTCTTTAGTTTATGGTAGATTGCTCTTCCATCTTACAAGGAAATCAGTGACCACGTCTTAAGTTTGTTTATGTCTCCCGCTTCTTTTTCATGAAACTATTTATTTTATTATTTTAAAAAATATTTTTGGCCGGGTGTTATGGCTCAAGCCTGTCATCTCAGCACTTTGGGAGGCCGTGGTGAGGGGATTGTCTGAGCCCACGGGTTCGAGAACAGCCTGGACAACTTGGTGAGACCTCATCTCTACAATAAATTAAAAAAAAAAAAATAGCTGGGTGTGGCAGCATGCAGTTGTCATTCCGGCTACTTGAAAGACCAAGGTGGAAGGATCCCTGGAGCCCAGCAAGTTGACGCTGGAGTGGCCGTGAGCTTGTCACTGCACTCTAGCCTGGGCAACGGAGTGAGACTCCAACTCAAAAATATATGTGTATATTATGTGTAAATATATATGTGTGTATATATATATATATATTTGACAGTCTTAGTTTGAAATAATGTTAAACTCAAAAAAGCAATTAGGAGACTACATTGATTAGACATAAGTTTTTAAAACATTTATTAGTAATTCATAAAGTTTATGTATGTAAATAAATGCTTATAAAATTTTTTTGAAAAAACAGTGCATCTAATCTAAGAAGTGTGCTGCATTTCTGTTGGAGTTAATGGAAATTAACGAGAGGCAGAACAAACTGAGTCTGGTGTGTTTGGCCCTGCTCTGGGGACGAGGTCTTGATCGGCCATCTAAGGCTTCATTGTCTGTTTCGATCTGGTTTTACATTTCCATCTGTTCTCATTTTGGGATGAGGGAGTTTCTTCCGCCTGTTCTTTCATTTGACATATACTGCAGCTTGAAGGGCTTCTTTTGGGGAGTCATGCAAGGACTCCAGAGTTTAGATAATTCATTGTCCTTGTTATTGTACAGTTTGAGCAAAGATTTCATGGTTTCAGAAAATTATAGGAATTAGTTTATGTGGTGCTTATATTCTTCAGCTTTATGTAATCACAGCTTTTCAAAAAAAAGTTTTAATGTGCAAAAAAATCTATTTTAATATTCCCCCCAATTAATGAATATTTTATGTTCTAGAATGCAGTGTTCGGCACAGGCGTTACGTATTTCTATATTGAGACCAAATACTTGGTGGGTTTTTTTTTTTGTTTTTTTTTTTTTAGTAGCTTTGGATAGCATGATATTTTAAAAAGCATTACAGAAAGCAACTTTTATTATTAATTTCCAACACATTCCCATAATGATGAAATAAGTCCTGAGTCTGATAGAATTTGTGTGATAATAATAATAATAAAATGGCTTTTTCCCCCTCTGGATTCAGTGCTTAATAAGTGTGCCAAAAATTTTAGGGATGTGGTTGGCTTAAAAGTTTGATTTTTTTTTTTAAACACATGGAAGCAATAAGTCTGCAATAAAGAGTCCAATTGGAGAGGATGGTAAGTTTCCATACCATTGTTACATCCTTTCTGTGCGGTCTCTTTTAGAGTAGAAACTCAGAAATTGTGCATATTGACATATATTTTTAAATATTATCAGATTCTAATCGTTTGAAAGGCTTTTTATAGGGCCTACATGAATCCCTGTGTAAAAGAAAAGTTTTATAACTCTCAAGTAAGGGAATTTTGCTTTTCTCAGTGTTTCATGTTAGAAAGGTTTATACAGAAGGATTTTTTAAATAAACATATTACTACTAAATTACAGCCACTCTGTTTAAAGACATCTATCTAAGAAGAGGGTAAAAGCTACCGTATGGTCTTGAGTTTTTACCACTGTGGAAATATGTTTAACTAAAAGTACCATGTCAATAAATTAAGAGTCCTCAGAGAAAACTATCACAGTATCAATCTGATAAGTAGTTTACTGCAATTTTTTAATCTCAGTTTTTTTTACTAGTGTTACAAAACATTTCCCCCCAAAAGCAAAACAATCAGAAGTACACTTCTATACTAAAAGATGGAGCCAGAGCACCAGAAAAACAGTTTATCAGAGTGTTGGGATATAGAAAGACCTTTTTTTTAAACAGCAGTTATGCCCTGAGGCCTGTTTGGTGTTTCTGGGACCAGCTTCTATGGCCACAGATAGGAACCAAAGTCGCAATCTGTTTAGGAAAGCCTTGTGAATAGAACGGCCTCATCATGGTTTGAAGTTAAACCCACGCTGTACTCTCTTGGTCCTCCTTGCCCTGACCACTCCTGGTCTCCTCTGTCATCCTCTCCTCTGCTTGTGAGGGGATGGCCAAGTTCCATCATCAGCCTTTTCCTCTTTTTTTTTTTGAGTTGGAGTCTCACTCGGTCACCCAGACTGGAGTGCAGTGGCCGCTCCCAGTCATTGCAGCCTCGACCCGCTGGGTTCCGGCGATCCTTTCAACCTCAGCCGTTCTTTCCTGGGAAGTATCAACCGTTTGCATGGCTACTCTTGAAACCTGCAAATTTGAAACCTTTGAGATTTGACCTGCTATTGAACCTTACATTCCAAATTTCAACTTCACACTGATTTTTGTAGTGATAAAAAAAAGTATGAGAAAATGGTTTGTATGGAAGGATTTGAATGTGAAGCAGAGAGCAAAGATAACATATGCACACAGATATTAGCCCATTTACAGGTATCAGCTTATCTCAAAGTGAACTCTTTTTCTCCTCACCTCTTTGTGGACCTATTAAACTGTCTCCTTATCTTTGACTCCAGCCTCTGACCTCTCATCACGTTCCTATCCATTATTTTCTTAAAACACATATCAAACTTGGCCCATTGTTTGTTTGAAAGCCTCTCATGGATCTTCTTTGGCTATAGCAACAGATCTTTATCTTTGCTCTTAAGATTCTGATCTACCCAAACCTCTGTTTCCAGTGTTATTTCTCACATCCGTTTTCCACTCCAATTTGCTGATCACACTGGCCTACTAGCTATTTCCTGAATGATAGTGAAGTCTTGCAACCATCCTTTATTGAGTATGCTGAGCATAGCCTTAATACAGACATTACATCCAAGCAGTGGGATTCCTTCTTTTAGAGGCACTCAGAGTTTTTTTTAAAAGAAATGGATGATAAACAGATAATTATAGTATATTATATACTAGGATGGTGTAGTCAGAGAGCCGGATTACAGAATACTTATTCACCTAACTCAGGTATGGCAGCTAAATTAACTCTTAGATGAGGACTGTATCCCTGGGAGTGAAGGTAGGTGGGTATTTCAAGCAGAAGGAATGATATGAATAAGGAGGTGGGTGACGTTTTTGTTATTTGAGGAATTAATATTTTGGTACGGCTGGAGAGTAACTGCTTGTGAGGCTTTGTATGAGGTAAGGATTGACAAATAGGAGTTAAATTATTATTTTTATTTTAAAGATGTGGGGTACAATCCAGGGTTAGGTATACAGATGCTCATTATGCATGTACCCTTGTTGATGAACTGTGCCCCACAGATTCCCACTGCTGCCAATTCCTACCCCCACCCTCCCCTGGCAGTTTCCCACTACCGCCAATCCTTTTCTTATAGCATTACAATACTTGTTCAAGGTTCACTTATAAGTGAGAACATATGATACTCAGTTCTTTGTTTCTGTGATAGGTCACTCAGTGTTATAGATTCTAGGTCCATCCAGGTTGCTATGAAGTTTATAGGAGTTAAATTCTTAAGAATGTTAACTACTAAGGAATTTGTTTTTGTGTAGAGGAAGTAAAAATGACAGAGTAAAGCCAGGTCACATAGATATAAATATCATTTTCTCATATAACATATTTAAAATGCACTTTATTGAGTTCCTGACAAATAGGAAGTAGTAGGAACTCAAAAAAAAAGAGGTCATAGTTATTATCATTATTTAAGTCCATGGCGTGTAATTAAAGAATTTTTAGTAGGAGATTAATGTGGATGGATTTACAAGTTAGAAAAGCTCTTTGGCAGTTTTTGAGAATGCCTTGGGAAGAAACGAAGCAGGACACGATGGAGGTTTATTTAAAAACTTCAGTCATGTGTGTACAATGACATTGTGGTCAACAACAGACTTCATGGTTCCATGAGAACACAATGGACCATAAATAGAAGCTCAATCTATGGCACTTGATGCTGACTTTGCAGATCAGGCAGGGGAGATGACTGATGTTCACCAAGGTGCTGGGACATTTGGTTTTCTATAGGAAATATATATATAAATAAAAATAGATGTACCACGTAGGTTTGTGTATGTCTACTCCATGATGTCTGTACAACCACAAAATTGCCTAGTGATGCATTTCTCAGAAAGTATTCTTGTTGCCTGTGACCCATGATTGTATTTGAGTAAACTGGATGAGAGATTTGAGGGTCTTACCTTCTATACCAAGGATGTGGGCGAAGGCTGGGAAGAACTTTAGGAATCACAGGAGGGAGAATCTGAAAGACTTGCTGACTGATGAGATCGGAGTGGAACAGACACTTAAGTGCAGAAGCCAAGAATAAGGCCCAGCTTGGTGTCTAGGCTGGCTGGTGTTTGAGGAGAGGTGTAGTTCCACAGAGATGGGGACTATCATCGGAAGATAGGTTTAAGTACATCTTTTGTGGAAGAAAACGAGTGCATTCTGGGCTTGCAGAATCCGAGATGGGGATGAGAATTTGTCTCTGGAGCTCAGGGGAGAATCTGTAGGAAGAGCTGAAGGATTCATCCTCTCATGATGATGGCTGAGGTCAAACAGGAAGAAGGTAGTCTAAAGAAGAGAAGGTTTCTGAAGAAAAAGCCCCGGGACATCAGCATGTAGGAGAAAGGGAGGAGGGAGAGCTATGAAGGAGGGTGAGACGGCTGGCTGGAGAGAAGGTAGGACAGAGCCGCTACAGAAGACAAGTGGGGAAGAATGGGATGATGGCGTATGTGGCCGACAGTATTCGATGCTTCCGGAGTTTGTCGGCTAAAGCTGATGGTTCTACCTGGGATGTGGCAACGGGAACACCCTGGTGACTGATGAAAACAGAGGAGTGGCCAGGATAGAAACCAGATTGTCTTTGGACTGGTGACTTGGAAAACGAAACCCAGACTTCTGCTTCAAGAAACTTGACTTGGAAGGAGAGAAGAGAAATGACGTAGTAGGACGTAGGCTCAGTGTCTTTTTGCTGTTGGTTCGGCATAGAACGTCACTTTAAAAAAAAAAAAAAATTTTTATTATAAAGATGTGGTGTACATTTCAGGGTTAGGTATATAAACATTGATCATGCAGGTGCCCTTGTTGATGAGGTGTGCCCCTCCCTCCCCTGGCAGTTTTGCTCGACTGCCAATCCCACCCCCACCCCGACAGTTTTCCACTACTGCCAATAGCTTTCTTATGGCATTATAATTGTTCAAGGTCCGCATCTGAGTGAGAACATATGGAACTCTGTTCTTTGTTGCTATGATAAATCACTGAGTATGATCGACTCCAAATCCATCCAAGTTGCTGCAAAGTCCATATATTTGTCCTTCTTGATGGCTGCATAATATTCCATAGTGTATATGTATGGCATTTTTTTAATCCAGTCCAGCTTGGATGGGCAACACAGTTGGTTCCATGTTTTTGCTATTGTGAATAGAGCTGCAACAAACATATGTGTGCAGGTATCTTTTTTTGTAGAATGATTTGAGTTCCTTCAGATATATTCCCAGTAGGGGAATCGCTGGGTCATAGGGAAGGTCAATTTCTAGTTCTTTCAGAAATCGCCACACTGTCTTCCAAAGAGGTTGCACTAGTCTGCACTCCCACCAGCAGTGTAGAAACGTTCCTCTTTTCTGCATCCTCACCAGCATCTGTTGTTGTTTGTTTTACTAATGATGGCCATTCTCACTGGTGCCTTCCTTGGCATCCTCCTTGACTTCTCTCTCTCCTCCTCAACCCCTCCCCATCCACATTTCTCCCTTCCCCCCAGACCATCTAGTAGTTAGTTTTAAACGTCTCTCAAATCTGCCTTCATCTTTCTATTCTCTAAATAAACTCAGGAAAAGACATGAAAACCATAACGTCCAAAAGAAAAATGTAGACAATAACTCATATTGGAATAGGTAAGAAAGTTTTAAGCACAAATTAAAAAGCAACAGTCTTAATCATATTGTCACAGATTCATGTCATTGCATAGAATGGAAATTGTTCACATGACAAAAACAAGCATGATTTAAAAGATAATGGCAACCGGAAACATGTCAAAACACATGACAAAAGGGTAACACGTATATTCTGTTAAACAATCTTAAAAATGCCAATAAGGAAATTAATACAACCTTCATTTAAAGGGTCGGAGACAGATTACTTTTACAATTACTAATGACCAGTAAACATGAAAAAAAATGCCATTCTGTGGATAAAAATGCTAATTGTAAAAATGAAATATCAAGTATCATTTGTTACCTAAAAGAGTGGCACCTCTTATACATGAATGATGATACAGGGTGAATGTAGAAATCGATTCATCTTTCCAGGAAATCAGTTTGAGAGCGTGTATAAGACTCGTCAAAGTGGGCATATCCTCCGACTTTTAGGAGGAATTTTAGGAATCCTCTCTTAAGAGCTAAACACAAGAATGCGTGTTCTTAATGCTGTTTATTTGACAGGAATATATGGAAACAATGTTAATGACGATAACAACAGGAATAAGTTACGGTTTATTCCTCTGATGATTGTTAGTTATTTATCAAAATTATTAAAAGAGTAGTTGACAGCATTGTAATATTTGTATAGACAAAATGCTAAATGTAATAGTAAATGAAAATTCATACAGGTGTTTTATATGCCCAATTTTGTGAAAAGAAAAAAACTCCGGACTAGTATCTGTTTCCCTGTGCGTGGCACATTTTGATTCATTGCTCTCATGATAAAAATGAAATGGCATTATATTGAGGAGTTCAGATTATTTGATTTTCCTGTATCAATTGGTCAGTGATATTGAGGCTACCATACTAGCATGCAATTGATATTAGCATTGGACTCACTGCCTGTTTTCCATCCTTTTTTTGGAATTAGCTTTATGATGAGTGACCATCATCCTTTTGGAAATCTTTTTGGATGGAAACCAGACAGATAATAAATATCATCCACGTTTCATCTCTCTGGGTAATGACAAGTGCTCCAGTTTCTCTCATGTAATCCTTAATATTTTTTCAAGTGAGATGTAGCGTCCCTTGAAAAAAGTGCTTCTACACCAGCCCTCCTTATCTTTCTCTGTGTTCTAGGTCACCTCTAGTTAACATTTTGTTACATCCTTTTGGTGATCCCCCAAGATCCTTAATCAAGACTGACTTAACAGTCAGTTGGATGGGAAAAATGAACTCCACTGGAATGTTTGAAAGGAAATGTGTTCAAAAGAAAGTTTGTGACTGAAAGGTGGAGCCCTTGATTTTGAGTTGAAATCAAGAGTTTGAAACAATTTAAAGGAGCTCACAGCTGTCATTCCAGTGTCTCAGAGGCTGAGATGGGAGGATTTCTTGAGATCAGGAATTTGAGACCAGCTTGGGCAACATAGTGTGCCCTTGTTGCTTTAAAAAAAAAATTAATTAATTTTTTGAAGAAATTATTTAAAAGAATATGTGTATTCCACAATAACCTCAATTTGTAAATAGCACGTACTCAAAAAGGCCCCCCCAAAACCCTGTCTAAAGTAACTCCTCACCCCAGAGTCTCCTTCTGTCTTACCATCCTCCTAGCCCTTGACATGACTGCAGGTGTCTTGTTTAGTGTCTTTTCCCCAACAGTTTGCAGGCCTTATGAGTGCAAGACCTGGGTCTGACTTGTTCACTCCTACAAGCCCAGTACCTAGAACCATGCCTGGGATTAAGTAGGCACTCAAAAAATAATTTAAGTGAATGATTCACCCCCAGACATCACTGTTGGCAGCAACTTCTTAGACAGAAGGTGATATTTTTGCTTGTTTGTCTTGTATATATAGATTTAGTCACAAAAACTCCTAGACTGCATGGTTGCCCTTTATAATCCATCATTCTAATGTTGTTGACCAAGAAATAATGTCAGTTTTGCGTTTGTTGAGTTAATTTCAGAAATGGGCACTGATATTATGTACTACTGTCCTTTACCTTTCTACTTAGTGTTCTTTCCACACTGTTTTTTTTTTAAATAAACTGGGAATGCTTTTTTGTCCCTTATAGTTTTCTAGAAAACTGAGGATGACACTTATATATTTACCAGTGAAGTTTTATAGACTGAATAGACAAACTAGTAAAATTGGCTTTCTGGAGGAAACCGTTTCTTTCTTTAAAAAGTTACAGTGATTTCTAGGATTTGGTACCTTTAAACTGTTTTTTAGAACCGAAGGAGTTGTAGTTTTCACTCAATGCAATGATCCTTGAAATCTGGTTGTATCCTTGAATAAAATTATAATTGACTTACAATGTTTTATTTTCTTATTTGGTGTGAAATTATATATGGCGGTTCAAGATATATCTTTTTGAAATACACAACCTTGTCTGAAAAATTGTCATACTATAATAAAATTTTTTTAGAACTTTATACATGAAAGACAAGCAGAGAATATACCCATGACCTGGCAAATTCTCCTGGCTACCTTGCTCAACATTTTGGGCGAAAATGAAGAAGCATATTACATTTGCCAAGAAATGTTAGCAGTCTGTTTTCAGCGTGGTAGTCACAATCAGTAACGGGCTAGTCTGCCGCCTGGAAGTGCAACTAACTTTCTCAGTGAATTTGTCATGCCCATGGCAGACCGTGAAGTTGATGATGTTGATAGTTCATTTTAGTTTGGTAATTCAGTGTAATTAAATTTATAGATCAAATTAGCTTGCGTTTTATTATACAGGCCATCATCTCTTTTCATGAATGAATTCACAGCTCACCAGAACATGGTCGAGTCTAAAATAGACACTAAAATAGAGATTCACGACTGCTAATGAATTTTCTGCTCAATTTGAATGTAAACACGTCTGAAAATTAAGACAAGTTACAATCAGCACTTATCTCAAAAAACAGGCTGTTGAAAATGAAGGCTGTAAGAAATCATCTAGTTCCTAATTGTTTTGAGTTTTCAAATCTATCAATATTAATGTTCGTGTTCAAGATGTCATTTTAATTTGCAGAAATGTCTGAAAATTTGCATTTGATTGGGAAGTGTTGAATGTTTGATTATTTACTTTCAAACTTAAGTTAAAGAAGGGACTTTATTTTTACTTCTTTATCCCTTTGAAGAGACATGTTTTGTTTTAATCCTTCAGAATATTTGGTACTGCTTAAAATAGTCTTACATTTCAGATGGCACACAGAATATGCTTGTCTTTATCAAAATTATTAGCCAAAAAAGGTAAAACTCCTGACTTATCAGCGAGGGGTCTAAATATTTATGTTTCAAAAGTTCTTAGGGTGACTGACATTTCAGAACCTACATTTATATCATTTATAATTATAATCGTGCCATTGTGTAAAACAGGCCCTGATAATTTCTGGTCTTGATAGTATTCATTTGCTCTTTTAATCACCACTCTTTTGCGCTTCTTTCCGGGATCTGTTTTAAATTTCCAGCTTCAAAAAGCAATAGTGCGAAATATATGCCTGTATTGTAGGTGCTTTCAGAAAGAGTAAGACAGTGTCTTGGTGTTCCCTGAGATGACTTGTGTTCTCAAATGTTCTGGCACCACGTATGCCATTTTTCTCCTTATCCTGCCAGTCTTTATTTTTGATGTCAATGGTTAACTCTAGTTTATGTTAGCAGTTAAAGGAATTGAAACTTAGTCATAACTTTTTAGCTCACTACCAAAGAATCTCTTGCCTCTGCATCCTGACACTAAATTTATGCTTTATTTTTTAACCATGAGCTTTTCTGGGCGCAGATTTCTACCTAAGTGTGCATAGCAGACCCACTTGAATGTATTTTGCGAGTAATAGTCCAACACCACATAATCCTGTGTTTTATTAAAAGCAGCTTTCCTGTGGCAGTTCCAAAGACATAGTTTAGGGACATTAAAATAATGAGTTACTGCACACATGTTGATAAAGTAGTCTTCTAATATAATGGAATGTCTAATTACAGATGCAGTATCAATTTGCCTAATAAATTAAGTGCTATATCAATTTAATAAAACTCATGTACTTTACAAAAATGGGACCTTGACGAACCTATATTTATACTAAGTCATGAGAGCCAGAGTGGCATTAGTAAAGCTAAGTCCTCGGTAATGAGGCTGTTACTTGGATGCCCTTGTATCCATTCGCGAATGACAGTATCCTTTCTCTCCCCCCTTCTCCTTTCTACTTCCTTTCTTGCTTCCCTCCACTTCTCCCCTTTTCTTCACCTGTCCTGACGTTGTTCTCCCTGCCATTCTTGGTGAACATGTGGTTCATTGCAACAAAACTGTGGTCCTCTCACCATGGACAAACTAAGCATTATTCTGGGTAGCTTGTACTTGTGAAAGAGGCAAGAAATCGACCTGTCCTGTAATATTGGATAAAAATGAAGGAATGAGGTTGGGTGTAGGCAAATCTTTTTTCCCTTCATGTGGTTCATTAAAAATTATTGTATTAATATTATTCGAAAAGCATTTTTAAAGTGGATTTTCTATCAGTATGGAGGATGCCTCTTTGCGTGTGTGTGTGTGTATGTATGTATGTAAAGGAAATTGATTCTCCTTACATTGCTTTTTTAACCTAGAGAATATATGAATTAACTTTTACTGATATGCTTTTGCCTGTGCTGTTTCTTCCTAGGATATCATAGCTAACATCGGCTTCTGATGCTATCAGGATAATGAGGGGTCAGTGTGACACATTATTAAAAAAGACATTTTCCCATCTGAAATAAAGAAAAAAATAGGTGGGGATCTATGAAATGTTTTAAAATAGTTTCTCCTTGGAGTAAACCCAATTTCAGTGTTTTCCTTTAGAGCAAATGTCCTCAAAAAAAAAAAGTCTTATTTTGAAATGTTATGCTATTTGGAGAGATTTTCTAAAATCTCTTCACTTAAAAGTTCAAAACTTAAAAGTTCATTTTGTGTGACTTTTATTACTACTTGCCTTAACAACATTGGGACAAAATATTACTTATTCATTGATGAAGAAGCATTTAGTTAATAATATAAAGCAGCGTAATCTCCAGCTCTATCATTGTTTTGTCTCAATCGAAAAGATTTCTGTAGAACAAAGGCTTGTCTCACTTGCTACCTGCTAATGAATTATTTTCCTCAGGGGCAAACTCTTGGTCTTCAAATAATGTTTTTTTAGGAGGATAGAATTCCATGTTATGTGCACATGGATGCTTCCCTTGAGTTGGGGGAGGACAGGTGGGCTCGTCAGATGACTACTAGTTTTGTCTGTTGACCGTCTTTGGATTTACAGCCATGAAACTAGTAGTTAACATTTTCCAATTGTTAAGTACTTCATTGATAAAATCAAAAGTCTCTTGTTATTAATAAAAGTTTATGTTTTGGTGACAATAAACTTTCATGCGATCACCTAGAATGTTTACCTTTTCATGGTGTGTGTAAGTCAAGCATTTTAAGTGATTTTATTATATTTGCATTGGTTTCCATGAGGCTTTAGGCATCTCTGTGTCAAGTAGACCTGACATTTGCATTTGTGTACTTTCAACTATAGAAGAAATCTTCAGAAATATACAGCAAGCGACCATAACGTTTCAGCTTCCATGTCAGGCTAAAGAGAGGTGAACTGGTAGAGAATAGAGAAATTTGACCCATTTCTGCTGGTCCAGCTGTTAAAAACTTTGTTCCCATTTCCACCAAGCTCCTAAATTCTTATTTATTTGCCTAAGTAGGAAGTTTGTCACAGAATCAGAGAGTCTGAACTCATAGCAGAAAAACAGGGACCAACTATTTTATCTTCCAAATTGGGAAAGCAGTCATAAACTGAGGTTGTTCTATATAAACCAGGATGTATATATAATGACTGCTTATGCTACTTTATGGGAACATCTCAACCATTATCTTGAACAATTACATTTTAAGTAAAGGACTAGTGACAATGAAGTTAGGACTGTGTAGCAATTTCTGGAAGTCAGATTTAGACGTCTTCATGTCCAAGAACTTAAAAAAGTCAAGAATATAAATGCTATTCTTTTGTTTGGTGATCATTTCTTGTAAATGTAACATCAAAGAAAAAATTAAGATGAGTTTTTTGTTTCTTTTTGTTTTGTTTTTGCCAATGACTGCTGCTGCTTGTTCGCTTGTGTAATTTATTTTTAGTTAGTGATATACTACTTGGGGGTCACTGAGTGACTTGCCATTTGTTGCATTGGAAATGAAATAATCCTTAATAGTTTTAAAACATCGATAATCCCTAAATGTATTTAAAATAATTTAAAAGTTTTTTTCCTCCCAATTTTGGGTGCTTAGTTGGTGTTACTCACAAAATAAAAAGGAAAAGATAATTATATTACTTAATATGCTGTGTACTTTTTACCTGATTCAGTGAGTGAAAAAATGACCCATTCTATTAATAACAACTTTTAATTTTCACAAATTTGGCTTTTTGAAATAATCGCTAAAGGGGCAAATTGCATTGTTCTTTAATGGCAAATTGAGGGAGTCTAGGGAGATTTGTTGTTTCATTTTATTCTTCCAGTAAACTTTATTTTTACTACATTAAATTATATTATTAAAGGCCCAAAATTATCCTATACATTTTGTTTAGTGACATACCAGAATACTATTTATCAACTTAGAGGTTTATGTTTTTGAAAAATGCCTCGATGGCAAAAACCCGTTTAGCAAGACCAAGGTCTCATGGAAAATAAAGATTTAGAAGCAAATAAATATGACATTAAATATACTTTAAATATGTGTTGAAATAAGGTAATAAGGATACTACTTCCAGAAGAAACTAGAACAATGAATGCTTGCCTTCTGTGTGGATACCTCTCCCCAGATTATCTTCAGTTCATAAAATACTGCTGTCGTGTGTGACTGCCTAAGGCTGAAACTCCCAGAAGTGTTATGTTATACACTCCATACTTTCTCTTAAGGTCTTTAAACTAACTTTTATTATATTACAAGCTTATATGCATATGTGTGTGTTTGTGTGTATGTGTGTTTTCTTAAATAATTGTGACAGTGCACAGTCTTTTCACAAATTACCCTGAGACTTAAGGACATTGTTTTCATTGCCTGGTCTTTGTTTACATATGGAATGGCTGAGAAACATATAGTATTGGGAAGCTTAGGAGCAGGTGCAGAGGTGTAGGGAGCATTCATGGCTGTGTTCTTTTGCTTAAGGGGACAGAAGATATCTTTAAGTAGATCTCAGCATTTTAAAATTCTAGTGAAAAAGTGCAAAGCTGTTTTCTCGAAACAGAGATTGGCTAACCCTCCGTTGCTAAGGAATTATTGAAAGGCCAATCCATTTATTTCCATAGCTTTCTATTTTCTTTTGGTGGGAAGGGGGAGTTTCTTTGTATTGTTCTTCTTAAGGTTCTGGCAAGCTATTTTAAACAATATGGTTGCATATAAAATTTTATTGCAGAGTCCAAAAATTAAGCAAAAAACATGGAACCACCTTTTAACTGGTTCCCTAAGTACTTTCAGGATTAAATATAGTATAATATTGACTTTCTTCTTTGAAAAAGTGAGACCATCAAGTATATAGAAAGTGAAATACGATAATTATTAAATTGCTCTGATTAACTGCTAAGAGATTAAGAAATGAACAAACTATGGCGATAATAGTAAAGTTTGTAAAATGCTGAGCATTTGTGATCTTAAGTTGGTCAGTTTACATAGCATCTTGGCTTGCCATAGTAGAAAGTTTAATTGAATATTTTTAGGGATGACAAATATTATCTCACATGTTACTACTTGTATTTAGAGATAATTTTTAGATTTTTCAGAGAAACCTTTGGATGTCAAATAACTATGATCAGTGGGGACTCTTGCTTTACACTATTTCTATTTGGTTTTTGAGATATTTATGTTTATATAAAGTCACTTTGTAAAAATTATTTGAAGAAAGTTATTCTTCGAATTCATTTAGTTAGTTTCAAAGGAAATGTTAGCGGATGTTTGTTATTTTTAAGTAGAGGGATTATTTTTCGATTTTAAAAATTTCCTTTTGCCTACTTTCTGTCTTCATTTGGCTGTCCGATAAGTATCTTTTTAAAAAAACAGATCCAAACTCATTACTATTTTCCCAGTGTTCACTGCCTCACTTAATAGTTCAAGTCAGGGAGGCCTCATTAACACCTGTCTTTCCTGTATACCCTGCATTCCATCCACCAGCACAAGCTTTACTTTAAAAATATAACCCAAATCTAGCCGGGCATGGTGGCTCACGCCTGTAATTCCAGCATTTTGGGAGGCAGAGGTGAGAGGATTGCCTGAGCCCAGGGGTTCGAGATCAGCCTGGGCATCTTGACGAGACCTTGTCTCTACAATAAATCAAAAAAATTAGCTTGGTGTGGTTGTGTGTGTCTGTAGTTCCAGCTACTTGAAGGCTGAGGCAGAAGGGTCACCTGAGTCCAGCAGGTCAAAGCTGTGGTGACTGTGAGCATGCCACTGCACTCCAGCCTGGGTGACAGAGTGAGACTCGAACTAAAAAAAAAAAAGTATATATAAATATATATTTCTTAGATTCTTTTATTTTATATATATTATATGTATGTTTATTATATATAGTGTGTATATATATATCTCCCTAATCTGATTACTTCACTTGCTACCTCTATCTCCTAAGTCAAAACCCCCAACTTTCTTCCCTAAACTATTAGGTTTTTCTCACAAGTGTTTCCTGCAAAATAGCTGGAATGTTTTTTTAGAAATGCAAGTTAGGTCATGGCATTTCCTTGTTTTAGCACAGTATCCCATCATCCTTGTGGTGAAAACCTAACTCCTTACCATAGCCTGGATAGCTCTCCCTCTTAGCCTTCTTTTCTTTGCTTTGGTTTGCTTCTCTCTTTCCTTTTCCTTTTCAATACACTAAAATCTATTTTACTTCTATATACTAGCTATAAGCAATATGAAAGTGAAATTAAGAAGACAATTCTGTGTAAAAAATAATCAACAGTAATACTATACTTAGGAATATATTTAACCCAAGTGTAAGATTTGGACATGGAAAATTACAAAACATTGCTGAAATTAATTCAAGACAGCCTAAATAAATGTTGAGACATCCCATGTTCATGGAGTAGAAGACTTAATTGTTTTTTAGATGGCAGTACAACACAGAACTAACTACAAAATCATTGCGATTTTTATGAAAATCCCAACATCTTTTTGGCAGAAGTGGGCAAACCAGTCCTAACACTCATGTGAAATTTTAAGGAATCCCAGATGGCCAAAGCAGTCATGCTAAAGAAAAGCCAACTTGGAGGCTCACATTTCTCAATTTCAAATCTGACTGCAAATTAGGACAAAACTGCATGTTGCTAGCACAGAGATATACGTAGAGATCAATGGAACTGAATTTCTAGGTCCAAAAATAAATCTACACCTCTCTGGTCAATTGGTTTTTGACAAGGTCTGAGATCATTAAATAAAACAAATGGTGTTAGACCATTAACTACTCACATTTGGAGGAATAAAATTGTACCCTTTCCTTACACCACATAGAAAAATGACCTCAAAGTGGCTTAAAGTTCTAAGTATAAGAGGTAAAATATAAACTCTTCAAGAAATGATAGGGATTAATCTTCATGACCGTGGGTTCAGCTGTGATTTCTTAGATCTGACACTGAAAGCACAAGCAACTAAAGGAAAGTTACCTCAAATTAAGAACTTTTGTGCATCAAAAGACACTATTAAGAAAGTGAAAAGACGACTCACAGAATGGGAGAAAATATTTGTATATTGTATATCTGATAAGAACCTGTTATCCACAATATATAAAGAACTTCTATTACTCAATAACAAAAGACTCACAACCCAGGTAAAAAATGTAGAAAGAGCTTGAATATGTACTTTGCCAAAAAGACATGCAAATGACCAATGAGCACATGAAAAGATGACCAGTATTATTACTATGATGGACATGCACATTGAAACCTTATGAGTTATCCCATCATATACCTTAAGAAGGTTACAACCCCCAAAATTAAAAATAACAAGTACTGGCAAGGACACAGAGAAATTCCAACCCGTAGACATTGTAGGTGGAATGTAAAATGGTGCACCTTATGTGTAACATTGTTTGGCATTGCCTCAAATAGTTAAAAATAGAATTACTATATCAATCAACAATAGCATTCCTAGGTATGTCCAGGTCCTTGAATAACGTCATTTCATTCGATGTTATTTTGTTATAATACTGATGAAAAAAATCAATTCCTGCTCTACCATCTATGTGGAGTTTGCATGCTCTCCCCATGTCTGCATGGGTTTCCTCAGTATACTCTGGTCTCCTCCCACTTCCCAAAGATGTGCACATTAGATGAATGGGTGTGTCTACATTGTCCCAGTCTGAGTGAATGTGGGTGTATGTGAGTGCTTCCTGAGGTGGAATGCCATCCTGCCTAGGGTTGGTTACTGCCTTGTGCCTTGAGCTTCTGAGATGCACTCTGGCCACGTGGAACCCTAAACTGGGATAATGGGGTAAGTAATGATGCTACTTGCTTTTATTACTTCTTCTTAAATGAATAGAGAGCTCACAGTCATTTCAATGTTTAATATTCGAGGTGTTTTGGTATTTATTTAGAGGTTTGGTGATATTTCTCTGCCCAGAGATATGCCCTAGGAACTTAACTCTTGTTTATATCAATTAGCCTGTAGTAAAGTTGTTTTCATTATAAATCATTTCACTTAAAGTAGCAGTGTCCAAGGACCTATTGACAATGTTAAGTAAAGACTCGCTGTACTGCAAAAGAAAACAGGTATTCAAACACAAACTAGTACATAAATATTTATAGTGCCATTAGTCACAATAGCCAAAAGTTGGAAACAACCCGAGTGTCCATCAAGAGATGAACAGATAAACAAAATGTGATGTATCTGAACAATATTATTTATCCATAAATAAGGAAGAAGAAAGTAAGATGATGCAGCCACTGTGTAAAACAATATGTCCACTAATCTGTGTAGATTGAACATGGAGTTCACATATGACCCAGTGATTCCACTTCTGGTATCTATCTCAAAGGAACTGAAAGCAGGTACTCATACAGACATTTGTACTCCTGTGTTCGTATCAGCGTTATTTACAATCGCCAAAAGGTGAAAGCAGCCAAAGTGTCCATCAGCAGGTGAATAGACAAAACACAGTGTGGGCTATCCATCCAATGCATGTGTATACCCTGAAACTAAAATAAAAATGAAAAAGAAAAAAACAACCCCAAAAACAAAAAAACTCTGAAAATCTCACAACAATTAGAAAACAAAAAAGAAGGAATTGCCAGCCATGCCTTAGCACTGGAAATGAATCGGCTCTAATGATACTTTGTGAATGTGATAAGAACTCACACATTCTTGGCATCTTAGTTCAGAGCCCATCTGACTCCATGGTCATCCCATGATCTTTGGTTACGGACGTGAATCATGGCCCCTGCTACATTATGTTCTTTGTCTATAGCGCAGAGATAGAGGTGAACTTTCCAAGGCGGTCTGTGATTGAGATGAATTAAGCAAACTTGAAAACCATAAAGACTGTAACTTGCATGTACTTTTTGAGGGAAGGGTATGAGGGACCAAAATCTATCTGTCCATGGCATGATTCCCCAAGGCCAATTTCAAGGCTCCGTTGCTTGCTTTGCCGTCCAAACATGAAAGCCACTAGTTTACATTCAAGAATGATTTCCCTCCTGATCTTGTGCTTTGGGCCCAAATGTTAGTGGAATAGTCAGTGCTCATGCAGGGTTTCACTTGGCTTCATGTCTTCTGAGGGACAAGTTCGATGCTCACGGAAGTAGAAGAGCTGAGTATTTTTGAGGTAAGTCTACTTGGTAAAAATGTTGCCATTTTCACCACTTGTAAGAGGTATACAATTCAGTGGAATTCAGCATACTGGCAGTGTCCTGTCGTGCAACCATCGATCTATTTCCAGAACATTTTCCTGACCTCCAGAGGAAACTCAGTGCTCCCCATCCCCCCCATTCTTGGCAACCGCTAATCTGCCTTTTTTCTCTGTGGATTTGACTGTTCTGCTGTTCCACATAAGTGGACTTTCACAGTATGTGGCCTTGTGTCTGGCTTCTTTCACTGAGCCTGCTGTTTTCAAGGTCTATCCATATTGTGACATGTCAACACCTCATATCTTTTTCCTTGTAACTACATATGTGTGATATTTGCTAACTAGACAATTTTTAAATTTAATGTTCTGTGCCATTAACTACATCCACATTGCTGTGTAACCTCTGCCCCATCCATCTCCAGAACTTTCTTCATCTTTTCCAACTGGAAGTCAGTCTGGACTTGTTAAACATGAACTTCTTGTTCTTTTCCTTGAATCCCTGGCAGCCATCACTCTACTTTGATCATTCCATATGAATTTAATCCTTTAAGCACCTTGTATAAGTGGTTATATTTGTCCTTTTTGCTTGGCTCTTTGATTTCGCATATGACTCAAGGTCCATCCATGTTGGAGCATGTGTCAGTCTTTCACTTATTCTTTGTGTGTGTGTGTGAGTGTGTGTGTGTGTGTGTGTGTGTGTGTGTGTGTGTGTGTGTGTTTGGGTCTCACTCTGTCACCCAGGCTAGAGTACAGTAGCATGATCACAGCTCACCGCAGCCTCAACCTCCCCGGCTCAGGTTCCTGAGGAACTGGGACCTCAGACGAGTGCCACTACACCCGGCTAATTTTTAATTTTTTTTTTTTGTAGAGACCTGTTGGTGTGCTGCGTAGGCTGGTGGTCTTGAACTTCTGGGCTCAGACAGTCCTCTAGCCTCGGCCTCCCAAATGTTGGGATTACGGGCCTAAGCCACTGAGCCCTGAAGAATTTTCTTTTGTTTTTAACCTTATTTTTGAATACTCTTTGCCACCTTCACTGTTCTCTTGCCTCAGGGAACTTCTTGTTTCTTGAATGAATGCAATTATGTTTTTAATAAATACGAGGATAGAAACATGTACTTCTGACAAATAGCTACAGGATAAAAGTAGAAAAATTGACCTAGAGAAGACAAAAACGCCCGGTATAAGTGACTTAAGTTTCTTATGTTGTAACTTTTTAAAAAAATATGGTTACCTTTTAAAAAGTCTTTTTCATAATACCATATTTTGAATAACACTAGAATTTTTAATATAAATGCAGCTAATGTTGATTTATATAATTACAAAATTAACTATGAAAAATTAGTTATGCTTTAGTTTTACAGATGTTATATTGATAGTATTTAATGTGTATTTTCCTGTTATTCTAATCATTGGTTCAGCATTCATATAACAAAGACTCAATGCAGAATTAGCTTTTTAAATAAACTGGTTAACACTGGCTTTTATATTTCTTAAATTTAGCTAAATGCTGACTAGAGAGGTCCTCAACTATACTATATTAATATTGTTGCAAAGGCCATATTGTAATTGAAGTCACAGAAGGGGACAAATAGGAACTCCAAAGACACAGATAGAATCTGTAGACAAAGATAGTAGCTAGATTTAAAAAAGAAAATTACATACATGGAGCAGCACTCCAAATGATAGCGTACTTCTCTTCAGAAACCATGGAAGTCAAGACAATAGAAGGACATTTTTAAAAGGCGGGAAGAAAAAAACTACTGACCCCAGAAGTCTATGTTCAGTTGAGCTGTCCTTCAAAAATGGAGGGAAAAACAGGAGTTTTTTAGATGAACTAAGAAAATGAGAGAATTCACTTCCATTAGGCCTGCACCACAAAAAATACTAAAGAAAATTCTTCATATTGAAAGGAAATGATACCAGATGGCAACTCAGCTCTACAACAAAACACTGCAGAACACACATTCTTTTCAAATGCACATGAAATTTTCAGCCATATGTGATATAACTAACATGTTTTAATAAAATTTAAATGTCAGAAATTTTACATGGTATATTGTCTCACTATAGTGGAATTAAATTAGATATTTAAAAGCTACCTGAAAAATACCCAAATATTCAGAAATTAAAAATACATTTCTAAGCAATGATGGGTCAAAGAAGAAATCAAAAGGGAAATTATAAAATATTATGAATTGAATGATCCAAAAACACAATGTAAAATTTGTGAGGAGCAGCTAAAGCAGTACTTAGAGGAACATACTCATACTAGGGGAAAAAAAGGGACTTAAAACAGTGCTCAAAGTTTAAGGTAGAGGAAGAAGAGCAAAATATGCCTATAGTAAGTAGAAAGGAAGAAATAATAAGTACCGTTTAAGAATGCAAATAATAAAATATAAAAGCAATGACAAGAGAAATTAACAACATTAAAGAAAATTGGTTTTGAAGAAAGATGAATAAAATTCATAATCCCCTAGCCAGACTGATTTAGAAAAGGAGAGAGAAAGCACACATCTCCAATGTCAAGAGTGAAAATGGGAATATCATCATAGACCTTATAAACACCAAAATGACTTTAGGCACTGGACATTCCTTGGCTACAGTTCTCCAACAGTGAAGGAGGGAAACAAGCAGGGCTTGGAAGGGAGGGGAAGGGAAGGCAGCTCTCAAGAAAACCTATGGTGTGCTTATTGCTGTGCTGAAAACTTTGCACATTCTTTTGTTTAATCGTCATACCCTCTTAAGGAAGTGCCTATTATGCTCATTTTTATAGATTGGGAAATTGAGGCTCAGGGAGGGTGATTAATTTGCCCAAGGCTAGATAGCAGGCATGCAAAGAAACCAGAAACTTACCACACCTGTGTCCGAAGGCCATATACTTCCTTGATTATTTTTAAATGTACTGTAAAAATAGCAGTAACGGATTCCAGCAAAGGAAGAACAAAGCTCTTGTGATGTCAGTCCATTCAGGCTGCTAAAACAAAATACCATTGATTGAGTAGCTTATTAAACTGAGAAACTTATTATTCACAGCTCTGGAGGCTGGGAAGTAGAAGATCAAGGATCTGGCAGCTTCCTGGTTCTTAGAAAACTGTCTTCTTGCTGTGACCTAAAATGGTGGAAGGAAGAAGGAAGTTCTCTAGGATCTCCTTTATAAGGGCTAATCTAATTCATAAGGGCTCCACCCTCTTGACCTAATCGCTTTTCCAAGGCCCTAGCTCCATCCATTACTTTGGGGATTAGGTTTCAACATATGAATTTGGAGGGGGATACAAACATTTAGCCTATGGCATGGGGCCATGTGAATCTTGACCAGTGAGGGTGTTACTCAGAAGACCCTGATCACCATGCTGTTTAATTTAATCTTGAATATAATAATTTTTTAAAGTTTAGTATTCTCAAAACTGATTTTTTTCTGTTTGCACTGTGAAATCCATTTAAATTATGCAGAAAGTTTTTTACAAAACAAATGATTTGCTTTGACATAAAGATGAAAATGATTTTCTCTTCATTGACATTAACAGTCTTTTAGTAATAAAATGTTTATTATTTGAAGGGAAGGAGAGTAATTCTCTGAAAAATAGTTTTTATTTAGTATTTTCCTGGAAATGGTGATAAAAAATGCCAGTTAAGTTATATGCAACTCTTTTTTCTGGTATGTTAGGAAAATGAGACTTTTTTTAATGGCTAGTCCCTCATTGTGTCCAGCAAGTAGAATGGGTCAACAAAAGATGATTTCCATTTGTAGAATACAGAGTATTTCCAGACGTGTAAAAATAGTGAAAGGTAAAATAGAGTATGTTTCTGTAGGTATTCTTTTGCAGTTTGATTCAATTTATAAAGTCTAAATATTTACACCAGGTGCTTCAGGAGTTCATCTCAGACAAACACATGTGAAGGTCATGTTGAAAACAAAAAGAAAAGTATATTTATAAATATTAAAATATATATTTTCATTAATTATGCAATTAAAGCTCAACTAAATAATTTTTGAAAACAAATCATGGAACTTTTCTTACAAATATTTGCAAATTATCTCTTGAGGATGCCAAAAGCTTATGATATACCTTTACATTTGATAAAATATTTAGTTCTGTAATGATGATGCAGTCAGTTAAGTCTCAGGCATCCAACTCTACCCTGATTCAGTCATGGGACAAAGGGTGTGACCAGAAAAGGATGAGGAAACTGCCCAAGAGATCAGTGCTTTGTTTCAAAATAGAACAAATTCAGAGCCTTGATCACAGAAGAATAGAGGTCTGAACAAGTATCAGAAGTGAAAGCCCTTCCCACTGCCACTGAATAATGGAACTAAAGAGCAAAGAAAGAGATATGTCACAAATGAGGAAAAATACGGAAGAACACAGATAATTCCCTGTGTACCAAAGAGACAATACTTGAAAAATCAGACCTAAGCCTAAACAGTGGAAATCGCCAAGGAATGGCCCCAGAACACAATAAGGATTAGGAAATGGATGGAAAGAGTGAATAAAATAAGACACAACCCTGAAAGAACTTGTAACAGATATTTTGGCCATAAAAATGGTATCCAGGAAATAAATAACAAGATGACAAGTATGGAAAGCAGAAGAAAGAAACTCAGAGCTTGACTCCAAAAGCATGGAATTAACCCAATCTGGAAGAAACATAGAAAGAAAACTCAGAAAGAAAGAATAAAACCTCCAAGTAATATGCAATAATATCAAGAAGCAGAACTTACACCTGAGTGGTACTCAGAAAAAGAAAGGGAAATGTAGAACACCTTGGAACAAGTATTCTAGAAGGTCATCCAAGAAAATGTTCCCCATCTAGCTAGAGATGTGACCATCCAAACACAAGAGATACAAGTAGCCACTGACCAACCCTTAGACACAGAGTAATTTGCCTACACAAAGTAGGCACAAAAGAAAAAATTCTAAAGGCAGTGAGAGAGAAAGATCAGACTACCTACTGGGAAGACTAATCAGAATAGCAGCAGACCTATCATCAGAAACACTACAAGCTACAAGGGCCTGGAATCCAATTTTCAAAGTTCTCAAAGATAAACATTTTTAACCAAGAATTTCCTACTCAGCCAAGCTCAGCTTCGTCAGCAATGGAGAATGAAAATCCTTCTCAGACATCCAATCCCTAAGAGACTATGTAGCTTCCAGACCAGCTCTACAGGAGACACATAAAAAGGTATTAAGCCCAGAAGAAAGAAAACAAAAAAATGACCACACACTTCCCAAGAAACCACAGAATCAACAAAGAAAACCTTTTGATTGCAAACTTGAAAACACACACATACATCAACCTTTATAAGAACCTCATGAGAGGGATAAACACTCATATTTCAGTAATCAGCCTGAATGTGAATGGGCTAAATCCACACTGAAAAGACATAGAATGGCAAACTGGATTTTTAAAAAAATGACCCAGTAATTTGCTGCATCCAGAAAACACATCTCGCCACAAGGGAGATCCACAGACTGAAAAGTTAAAGGATGGAAAACAAATTTTCAAGGCAAATGGGTCACAAAAGAAGGCAAGATCACAATCTTAATATCAGACAAAACAACCTTTAAGCTATCAAAAAGTAAAGTAAAAAAGATACAGAAGGTAAAAAAGTAAAAAGTGAAAAAGTAAAGAAAAAAGAAACAGAATGATATCATGTTTGATTCCTCAACAAGAAATATCCATCCTAAACATATATGCAACCAACAAAGGAGCGCTAGCATGTGTAAAGCAACTACCAAGTAAACTAAAAAAGATATTAACCGTAACACTGGGGATGTGAATACCCTGTTAACAACCCTAGATAGATCATCGAAGCAAAAAATCAACAAAGAGATCCAGAACCTCAACTTGACACTTGACCAAATGGACTTAATAAATAATAGATACCTACACCTAACAACCACAGAATATACATTCTACATGTCACCACATGGAATGTACTCCAAGATCTATAACATCCTTGGCCATAAACCAATCATAAACAAATTTCATAAATTGAAATAATGCATTGCACCTTCTTAGACCACAGTGAAATAAAAATAAATATCAACACCAACAAAATTCCCCCAAAACCCACAAAGACATGGACACTAAACAGCATGATACTGAATGACTCCTGGGTAAACACAGAAATCAAAGCAGAAATTAAAAGATTCCTGGAAACAAATGAAAATGAAGAAACATCTTACCAAAACTTCTGAGATGCCATGAAATCAGTACTAAGTGGGGAATTTATATCTCTACGATCATACATCAAAACAATAGAAAGATCATAAGTTAACAGACTAACAAATAGCCTAAGGGAGCTGGAAAGGCAAGACCACCAAATCCCTAACTTTAACAGAAGAATCTAGATCAGCAAAGTAAAGGCCCAAATATGGGACATAGAAGACAAAAATATAAGAGAAAAAAAACCAATGAAACAAAAAGCTGGTTCTTTGAAAGAATAAGCAAGATTTATGGATCCCTAGCCAGAATGACTGAGAAAATGTCCAAATAAACAGAATCAGAAATGCAGAAGATCAAGTCACAACACACCCTGAAGAAATACAAAAGATTATCAGAGATAAGTATGGAAACAAACTTGAAAATCTAAATGAAATGGAGGACTTTCTGACATTGCACGACCTCCCAATGTTGAAACAAGAAGACATTGAGACACTGAATAAACCATTAACAATCCAGGAAATTGACTTTGTCATAAGAAAACTACCTACAAACAAAAACCCTGGAACAGATGGCTTCCCATTGGAATTCTTCAAAACTTACAAGGAGCTGATACCAATCCTATTGAAAGTATTTCAGGGAATTGAGTAAGATAGAACTCTCCCCATTAACATCGCACTAATACCCAAACTAGGCAAATACCCAACAAAGAAAGAGAACTACAGGCCAGTATCACTGGTGAACACTGATGAAATTTTTTTTTTTTTAAAGATTCTAGCAAATCAGATCTAATAACACATCTCAAAAATCATCCACCATTATTAAGTAGGTTTCATCCCCAGGATGCAATGCTGGTTCAGCATCCACAGGAACATAAATTTAATTAAATACATCAACAGATGTAAAAACAAGAATCACATAATTATATCATTAGATGCAGAAAAAGCTTTTGATAAAATTCAGCATCCCCCCCATGATAAAAATCCTTGAACACCTAGGCACAGATGGAACACACCTTAAAATAGAGCCATCTACGATATAAACTCACAGCTAACATATTGCTAAACAGACAGAAATTGGAAGCATTTCCCCTGAAAACTGAAACAAGGCAAGATTATCCACTCACACCCTTCCTATTCAGCATAGTGTTGGGAGTCCTAGCTAGAGCAATTAGACAAGAGAAGGAAATCAGGAGTATCCAAATAGGAAAAGAGGAAGTTGTTATCTCTCTTTGCTGACGATATGATCCTCTACCTCAAAAATTCAAGAGAATCTGTCAAAAACCTCCTTGCACTGAAAAAGAACTTTGGCGGTCTCAGGGTACAAAATCAATGTGCAAACGATTCTTGTATTCTTATATACCAACAACAAACAGGCAGAGAACCAAATAAAAGGCACAATCCCATTCACAATCACTACCAAAAAAATGAAATACTTGGACATCTTCCTAATTAGAAATGTGAAAGACCTTTACAATGAAACTGCAAAACACTACTCAGAGAAATCCAAGAAGACACAAACAAATGGAAAAATATTCCATACTCATGGTTAGGAAGAATCAATATTGTTAAGATGTCCATTCTACCCAAGGCAATCTACAGATTCAATGCAATACCCATTAAATTACCAATGTCATTCTTCTAAGACCTGGAAATGACAATATAGAAATACATATGAAAACATAAATGACCATGAATAGCCAAGACAATCCTTAGCAAAAGAAACAAAGTGGGAGGTGTCACACTTCTAGACTTTAAATTTTATTATAGGTCTACAATATTCAAAACAGCCTGGTATTGGTACAAGAACAGGCATATAGTCCAATGGAACAGGACAGAGATCCTGGAAGCAAAACCTGAATTTCTCAACCAAGTCATTTTTGACAAAGTCTCCCCAATAACCACCAGGGAGAGAAGAACCTATTTGGTAAATGTTGCTGGGAAAACTGACCACATGCAAAAGATTGAAACAGGACCCCTACCTATCACCATACACAAACATCAACTTTGAATGAATCAAAGACCTAAATGTAAAACCTCAAACTGTAGTAATCTTATTAAACACTGGAGATACCCTGTGTTTCTGTAATTACTTCTGTAATTACCTCTGTCCTTCTATTAGGTGGTTGTTTCTTTCAGATGTGATACTCCTGAAAGTTGAATAGTTTTTCAGAAACACAAGTTGGTATTGCTTATCATTTTTGTGCTGTTGCTCTCTTCAAGAACTGGAAGATTCATACTATAATTTTTAAAAGGTCTTAGATAATCTATGTTTTTAAGTACCAATAAATTTTCACATTACTGATAGGATAAATTTGGCAAGTAAACCTTCTGACCTTGTTTACAGTTCTTCAGGGACTATGTAAATAGCTAATTATTGGATGGCATGTCTGTAGGTTGTGAATTGTGAGTGTGAAGTATTTGATCTTTAATTTGTTGTTGACTTATAATTTATTTCCCAACTTTAAGATGACAGACCGTTGGTTAAAAAAAGTGGAGACATAACTCAAGGAGTTTTTTCAATATTTTACTATCCTTTAAAACTTTTATTTTATTATCTTTTGGAAGGATGAAAAAGTAATAATTGAAAAATTAACGTTAAATACAAAGTAAGTGGGATATATGTGACAAGTTTATTCTTTTTGATTTTTCATTATCAATAAACATGAACTAACATTCATTTTCCTGATATACTTTGTGAAATATTATGTATCTTTTACTCTATTACTCAGTTGAGTTAAAAGTATTTACTTAAAAATAATAGTGTCAAGAAAGCACAGTTGATTACAGTGAGCCCTTGTATCTTGGACCTCCACATCTGTGGATTCAACAAAATGCAGATGAAAAATATTTGAAAAAAAAATAACACAAATAAAAATACAAAATAGCAACTATGTACATAGCATTTGTATCATGTTAGGTATTATACATAATCTAGACATGATTTACAGCACACAGGAGGATGCGTGTAGGTTCTCTGCAAATACTACTCAGTTTTATAAGAGGGGCTCAAGCATCTCTGCAGGTTTGGGTATGCAAGGGGGTCCTGGAACCGTCTTTCATAGGTACCAAGGGAGGCCTGTAGTCTGTGCCAAGTAGCTATTGGTCTCTAATTGATGGCTGGGACCATCATGTGTCTGGTTTTCAGTTGTAATAGTGATCATTTGAGTTAATCATGCACAGAATTAAAATACTTATAAAATCCTTAGAGAGATTGTGTTTCACTTTATTAGGATACTGCAGTATTTGGGTGTTGTTAATTGGCAGGCCTAGAGATTATTTGGATATTGTTTACCGGTTAACAGGGTGTACAACTTGTGCCCTCAAGATAAGTAACTGGCACATTCTTAAGCTGTGCGTTTCCTTCAAGGCTTGGAAGGAGGTGATAACTCCTTACCTCAGGCTTCTTTAACTTTTCAGCTGTATTTTTAACTTCCCGCTGGCCTTCCTTTTTGTGAGTGTACCATCTTTATATTTTCTATTGATTGTGCTTATTTCAGGGGGAGAATGAAGTGTTGAAACAGTGGTTCTTAGATGCGGTTGTTTGCCAAGGCTGATATTTCAAGGGAAACTGGGTAAACCTGTTTTCAACCTAAGTAATGATGATGGGGGTTGCAGGATCTTCTAAAATGTCAGAGTGAGAAAACTGGACATGGCCTCTTAACAGCCTAAGAAAAATTGAATGCAGTTTACCACCAACCTTGAAGGACTTCGAAACTGTTGCTTTTAACTGATTTCTTGGGTCTTTTTGCTCTACCCAACCTCCCTTTTCAGAAATTCAAAGGAAGAAATGGTGTGTTGCTAAAGCAGATCACACACACACACACACACACACACAGATTTATATAAAATCTTATTTCTAATTATAGACTATTTTAGGAACCGTCTATAATTTGCTATGAAAGTTTGTGGTAATAAGTGACTAATTCAAAAGATCAAATACTTTAACTTATATTTGTGAAAATATTAACACAGTATAGGAAAGTGAGGGCAAGGTCAGTTTCCAGAAACATCCATCAGGCCAAGCCCCAGCGCGCCCAGGGTCTGCATCTGAATCATCTTCCCTAAGCCCAAAGGTTGGGTAGAGCGGAACCTTGGTCCTCAAGCCTCTCCTGTTGTTTAAGTTACATTACCAGCCCCTTAGTCTGAGACTTGCGCCCTGGTTCCTCAACTAGTCTTCACCACCAGCTTTTCTTTCCCAAGAGGCATAATAGTAGCATTGTAGAAAGTGGCTGTGTGTATCAGACAGACTGGAATTAGAATCTATTACTTAGAAGCTGTGCTTGAGAAAATAATTTTCCTTTATAAATTTCAATTTTCTTATTTATAAAATGGGCATGATCATAGCTAACATGTTGGGAATCCGTGAGCTAATGTATATAAAGTACCTCATGTGTTGCCAAATACATAATAGGAATGTCGTAAATTGTTTATATTATTTTCTCTTTTTTCCACATTCTAAAATTGAGCTGGATCCAATATTAAATCTTTATATCCCCCTTAGTCAGTGTTTGTGCTGCACAGGGCTAATAATTTTCTATGTATTTTTTTACACACATCCTCCATGAAAGAGCTTCCCTTTAATTTCCAGTAAATTGAAACTTATAGTTTCTACATATCTATGAATGACTAAAAATAATTTTCTAGTGAAAAATATAAAGATCATCACCGAAGTGGTTAGACGAATATAAAACATATGTAGATATTTTAGAAAATGTGTAAATCATTTACATTAGACATATTTTAATACAGAATGTAAAATAAATGTCCAAATTGACTTTTGTTATATTTCATTGTCTCATCTGTTTTAACAGGTTATGGAGTACACACTTCATAATAGAGTATAATTTTTTAATCTGGATATAAAACATTTAAAAAGAAAAATTTACTGAAGCTGTAGATAATCCATCCAAACGGAATCATGTCTAGGTGTGTTTTGGACTACTTAACACAGCACATGTGACTATTCCCAAAGTAAAATCTTAGACTACTTTGTATTTAATTCCACTTAATCCAGCAAAATTTGTTGAATGCCAGATACTGCAACGAATTCCATAATTGCATCTAAGGTATGGTCACTGATCTCACAGAACTGACAGTCTAATGAGAAATAAAACAAATATGCAAATTAATTATGATATAAAATAGAATAAGATGAGCAAAATTGGAAAAACAGAAGTGCTTACCCTAAACTGTAAGACACACTAAGCAGTGGCTGTTTCTTCACATATTTCCCTAAGTACTTAAGTGTTTATTTATATCATTCTATTCTCACAAT
This sequence comes from Carlito syrichta, assembly GCF_000164805.1. Classification (NCBI taxonomy): domain Eukaryota; kingdom Metazoa; phylum Chordata; class Mammalia; order Primates; family Tarsiidae; genus Carlito; species Carlito syrichta. The sequence continues at coordinate 629,739 of NW_007250850.1, forward strand.
GTTGGGGTGACACTTTGTATTTTGTTTCCTGCTTTTTTAAAATTTGGCATTATATCATGAAAGTTCTTTCATATCCTTAATTATGTTAAAAAATACTGCTTGATGGCCAGAAAGTATTCTATCATGTGAGAGACGTTTAAACATTCTATTGTTGACCGTTGAGTTTGCTTACTCACTGCTTCAAGCCTCAGCAGAAGTGAAAGAAAAAGGATCAGTAAACATTCATTTTTAATGTAAAGTATATTCAAACGTGTTTTCTACTACATGCATCAGACAAAGTTAGTATCAGATCATATGTTACACTTTTTAATTGACATATAATTGTTAAACAGTCCCATTCAGAGTAAATGGGAAACAAACGGCCCCAGGTAGATTTTCTTATTTACTAACTTTGCTTGCCAGTCACTTACTTGCATGATTTTCATCCTTTACCCAAATGAAATAATTGGTTGTGTGCCTGCTGTTATTTGCTTTAACATATTTACTTATAATAAGCTTATTGGCAGTTCTTTTGGTCTACTGTAAAAAGTATAGATTAGTAACAGTATATTTGAATATTGGGGGCTAATCAGAATGCATTTCACCTACTATTTCTGTCTCATGCTTTCTATGGCCTCATTACTAATTCTGTGAAAATTTATTTCCCTTTGAAACATTTACTTGTGTAATAGTGACTCGGTTATTTTAATTAGAGGGCAAGTAGCGGTTTCCTGTATTTTAGCCCTTTTCTTTTCATCTATAAAATTGGGCTCGTAGTGGTTCACTGGGATGATGGAAAGAGTAAATTCTTTAAAAATATTTAAAGTATCTGCCACCATTTCTGGCCTATAGTAAGCACAAATCAATGACCACTTCCTTTTCTTTTCTTCTTGTTTATACTGTAAGTTAGAGCATTAACTCATCTGTAGAAGAGTCTGTAAGGAAGAATGCCCCGTCAATTAGAGCCTTTTAAAAAGTGAAAATGTCTGTCAGGGATCTTTTTCAGCAGGCAAGTTGTGGACTAGGATGACTTCTAAGGTTTCATTTGTATGCTGTGATTTTAAGATTCCAAAACAGTGAACAGAACGAGTAGGCTTCATTAGGTAGTACAGGCTCAAATCTAGGATAATTTAGTTTGACAGTTAAATTATAAAACAGACGTTAAAACATTTACAAACCTCAGAGAGTTATTTTTTAATTGACAGTCCAGTCATTTTGAGAATTTAAGCTGCACTTTATTGTCATAGATTTTCCTTGAGTCATAATGATTTAGTTTGTATATAGAAAGTAATTCCAGCTCTTTATCATTACGAGACAAAATATTAAATGAAACTCAAGCTGCTCCCTTTCTGCATGTTGCATCAAAGGGAGATTTTTTTTCCTTTTGCATGGACTTTCAGTTCTTTACAAGAATAAAAAATACACTCCTTGTCCTCAGAACTTTCCTTCTCAACAACCACTAAGTTTGTATTATCTGACCGTAATTGATGGGTACAATATAAACCAGTGTGTTTATGATATCCATTCTTTATTTAACTTCACTCTTAATTAATGGAGGAAATTAGGAAATCAAGGGACTTCCCTTAAGAGTTCTTAAACTATTTCGTTCCACTAACTTTTGTCTTGTGACTTCTGTTTTCATTGCCTCGAAGCCCTGGGAGAAATGAGAAACTGATCTCATTTGTCTTCATCTCTCAGTGGCCAGCTATTATTTCCCTGAAGGCTGGGCACGGGTTTTGTTACCGGGCTTTGTAGACTGCCTCCTTGTTTCAAGCACTGACCACGCTGACCTTGGACTGCAACGGAGGGCAGAAACCACGAGGAGCACCCCACACTGTGGCTTTTATTCCGATTGTTTTTAGATGTTCTCACTTGGCTCAAATCAGGCTTCCCGGAACACAATCTTGGGGTGGGGCTTAGAATGAGAGCAGGGTTTCTCCAGAAAGATTTACCCTATCAACCTTGTGCATTAGGTATTCTCACTGGGCTTGCTCTCGTTCCTTAAAACGTTTTTATTCCCGTTCCTTTCATCCTTCGTTCAGCTCTCTGGGTCAGATGTGGCCTTCCTCTCTGACTGCTTCTCACACACGTGTGGGGCCTAAATTGCCACAAACTCAGTGGCTTGAAACAACACAAATGTAATGTCTTGCAGTTACACAGGTCTGGAGTCCAACGGACACCTCCCTGGGCTCAAACCAAGGTGTGGGCAGAGCTACAATGTTTCCTGGAAGATTCGCTGGAGGACCACTTGTTTTCCTACCTTTTCTAGCTTCCCGAAACTTCCCACGTCCATGGCTCTTCCCCGATTGCCAACGTCAGAGACATGGCACCTCTCTGCTGCCTTCTGGAGTCATAGCTGCTCGGTGACCACAGCTGGGGAAGGTTTTGAGGACTTGTGATTGGGTTTGGCCCCCTTGGTAACAGACTACCATTCCCATCTCAGGGTCCTACGTCTTAATCTCATCGGCACAGCCCCTCTTTCCGTATAAGGTTACACAGTCCCAAGGATTAGGATGTGGACATTTTCAGGGCAAATATTATGCCAACCACAATCCCCTTCTTTTATTTTTATTTTTTTTAGTGGGCCATGCTACTCTGGAGACTTGAAGGAGACCATACATTTCTCTTTTCCCTATTTGAGTGAGCCCAGGGTGCAGTCATTTTGAAAACACAGACCTCAGAGTATTGTGCTCCAGACCAAGACTTCTCAACTGACTGCGTGAGTGTAGCAGACTGAGTTCTGGCTGTCTGTCCCTCTGCTTTCTCCTAGCCACCCTCAGTCTTGTCTGGACATGCCTTCCCTCCTGTGGTCCCCAGTCTGCCGGGTACTTCCTCTGCTCTCCTCAGCTCCTTGTATCAGGATATACACTGTACTTATAGAAATGGAACCCCATCCCCTGTGGGTGTTTGAGCCATAATCCACAGCCCATTCATTCCATAATCCCTTCCTGTTGTAGCTTTCCTCTATAAAGAGCAGTTTAGGGCTCCTAAAATCAGACTAGAAATTTGTTTTTTCAGTTAATCACTCAAATGTGCAAGGTGTAAGAAGAATTGGATAAGGAAATATGGCCCCTGCCCCGAAGAAGCTGATAGTTGAATAGGGCCACAGACATTGCTGCATGCAGGATGATTGTGTGTATACAGCTAGCCCTCCATGTCCCTGGGTCCTGCATCTGTGAATTCAACCCATCACGGATCAAAAATATTTGTTGAAAATCATGTCTATACGGAACACATGCAGACTTTTAAAAAAACTCTCATTCCCTGAACAATACAGTATAGCAGCTATTTGCACAGCATTTATACTGCATTAGGTATTGTAAGTAGTCTAGAGGTGATTTGAAGTATATGGCAGATGCATGTGGGTTCTATGAAAATACTGTGCCATTTTATACAGAAGATTTGAGCGTCTGCAGAATTCGTTTTCTGTAGGAAGTCTGGGAACCGATCATCCTCTGTGATACCGAGGGATGACATATGTCTATATTTATCTATGTACATGGGTGTTATATTGGGGGCTTAGGAAAGATAGACCCTCAAACCTCCCTTGGGGATTCAGCAGAAATTGGGCAGCAGACAGCTTGACCCTACTAACCAGATTAATCTCCTACTTTCACTGAGTCTTTTATGGAAAGAGCTATACGGGTGGAATTTTTGATGTGAAAAGAATTATGTGACACAAGCTGAATTTTTCTTCTTACTCCTTGTTTTTAGAGGGAACCAGTGGGTATCAATGCTGGCTGACCCCTTACTGGGTCTGTGATCTCACACACGTTTTTTCGCTTCTTATTGCTTAGTTTTTCCATAGCCCCCAACTCAATGAATTGATGTGAAGCTTGAATGAGTTCATAATGTTAAGCTTTTAGAATTGGACCGACTGTGCAGAACGTGTTTAATCACTATTGTAACGTATCACTGTCACTATTTATCATCACAGTCTCTCTTGAATTATTTGTCACTTTTCCGCCATCATCATATGAAGCACTCAATAAAGAATATATACTTAATATTATTTAGCAAGTGAGAGGTGAGCACATATGCAGAATACTGCCATCAGTGCTTTTTATTTACTCTAAAATTATTATTTTCAAGTCCATGGTAGCCAGCCTGTCATGTGTGTTTTCTAAACTAAAGTGTATTCATTAGCATTTGGGGTTCCCTTAGCCACCTTCCCTAAGAGGAGACTTTGTCTTAGTGACTTGTGGTTATGTATAAATGAGAAGCAGAATTATTGGGAAATAGATTCACAAAAGGAAGATCTTGCAGTTGCAAAAGTAGCATGCATCAATAATAGTCTACAGTTTTAATTTCTCAGTTGTCACCAATAAACATGCATGGAGATTTCCCAGAGTGACTGGCCTGGATTTAACATCTTAGGTTAAACTTGCATTTGACTTTTATATTTGCTGTCCTCTAATTACCCAAGATTTTATCTGTTGATTTCCTGTTGTTGTTTTTTTAAATACAGCAAAGAGCATGGATTTTTTTTTAAAGTCTAATGAATTTTGATGAATCAATTACAGTTTATAAAAGTAGAACTTAACAGTAAATGACTCAGGCTCTGGAATTCATATAGGTGCGTTGGCTCATGGCTGTTATCCCAGCACTTTGGGAGGCTAAGGCAGGAGGATTGCGTGAGCCCAGGAGTTCGAGGCTAGCCTAGACAACATAGTGAGACTTTTTGTCTCTACCAAAAAAAGTGTGAAAAATAGCCAGGCATGGTGGCACGCACTGGTAGTCTTGGCTGTTCAGGAGGCTGAGGTGGGAGGATCGCCCGAGACCAGGAGGTTGAGGCTGTGGTGAGCCGTGGTTGTGCTACTGCGCTCCGGCCTGGATGACAGAGTGAGACCCTGACTCAAAAACCAAGCAAACAAACAAAAAACACCTCAGGCCTTAGAATTGGACATAGCTGATTACAAATACCACTCTGCCACATAAAAAACTGGAAATAGTTGCTTCTCTGAACCTCAGTTACTTTATCTCTAAAAGGGAGATAATGAAGGTTTTCCCCCATCATAGGGTCATGACAACTAATGAGATAATAAACGCCATTAACACCGGCGTTTGGGTGCGCTCAGTCAGTGTTAGCTGTCTGTCCGTAACAATATTATTCCTGTTGCTTTGTTTACAGAGACCACTTTCTTGATCTGTTTTCTGTTAGTAATGCTTGTTGACGTTTTGTGTTGCTTAGGAACACATAATACAAATTGACCTTTATTTATTTTTAACAATGGTCACTTTTGTTTCTGAAACTGCACAGTAAGTGGTACATTCTTTTAGCTCCAATTTTCTCTTTATTTCTGCGTTTCCTCCCTCGCCTCCCCTTCCCTCCTTTCTCATAAAGGTCTCACTCTGTCACCCAGGCTGGAGTGCAGTGGCACGATCATGGCTCACTTGTAACCTCTAGGCTAAGGCTGTCCTTCTGCCTCTGCCTCCTGAGTAGCTGGAACTACAGGTGTGCACTACCACATCTGGTTTATTTTTTTGATGTTTTGTAGAGACAAGATCTCGCCATGTTGCCCAGGCTGGTCTTGAACTCCTGGGCTCTAGCAATTCTCCCACTTGGGCCTCCCAAAGTGCTGGGATTAGAGGCGTGAGCCACCACGCCCAGCCCAGATTTTCTTTAAATACATGCCACCTCCCAACATACGTAAATTTTAAGACTAATACCCCTTAGAGAGCTTTTCTTAATTTGTCTAATAAGTGAATTTGCATCCTAATGCGTAGACCCAATTCAAACTGGTCTACAGTGGAAAGGTATTTGTGTGTGGCCAATTTCGCATACCTTGATTTTTCCTAACTCCTTTCTCATCAGTATTTCCCTAAGATATACTTTCTCCTCCAGTTTTTCTTTTCGTGTAAAATTTTCACATCTTAGCCATCATAACTCACTTTCGTATTCTAAGAGCTCTTATCTGCACACAGATTTTTCTGCTCCTTTTCCCTTTTGCCAAGATTATGGAATTGTGAGAAAATAAAAATTACTGCTCCTGTATGGTGACTTCCCCCACCACTGCAGCTGAAAGTAGAGACACATGAGAAACATTTACTGACTTGGATGGAGTCAAGGTCACCTGTAACTACCGTTCAGTCGTGTGATGGCTCTCAGCCCCGGTTGTCCATTACGGTCTCCCAGGGCTTTAAAAAATCTGGATGCCTGACTACGTCCTAGGATAACTAAATCAGTTTCCGGGCGTGGAAACCAAGCACCTGTTGTGAAAGCTCTTCAGGTGACTTTAACATGCAATCCAGGTGGAAATTTGTCCTAGTAGAGGGTAGCAGGGCCCCGTCGGGTTGGCATCGTAGCAGGAAGGAGGGGCAGGGAAGGAAACCAGGACGGGGAACACGGACCGTCATTGTGGTAAGTTCTGGATGCAAAAAGTGGAAGAGAGTTCCTTGATAGGAACTTGGGGAACTCTAGCATGCTCACATCAGAAAGAACATTCTAGCATCTATGTTAGCATAGCAGTGAGTTTCAGCCGCTCCTTGTGTTGTGACGTCTCAACAATTTAAGGGTGAGGGTTGAACAGGCGGATTGCAAAAGCTCCCAGGTCCTTTTGGTGACCTTTTTCCTGCCAAGTCTCTTCCTTCCACAACCTTTCCTCTCTGTTCCGCCATCCTCCTCCCTCTGCCAGTGGTCACCTTGTCCTTTTCTTTCTTTAATCAGGGGAGATGGGGTGGGTATCAGACACTCCATCGGAAAGCCGACTTATCCCCACAGTGGTCCTGTGGCCCCAGCAGTTCTAACTCGGATGATCAGACCGTGAGTTCCTTAACCAGTCACTGGCCCCAGGGGAGTGGGACACACTGATTTGCTAAGTCAGTCGAGGAAACACATGGGAGGGAGGGACTGGATGCATTGTAGACAGCCAGCGATTCCCACTGGGTACAGAGAAGTCACAGCGGTTCTGTATGACGGATTATTTTGCATATGCAAATTGTTGGTGCTTTTTATGGGGACAGTTTTTAATACACTGAATGCGATGTAGTGCTAATATTTTTCTGTGTATTAAATATTTCAGGGAAAAATCATCTTTCTGTGTTTAGAATGTCATGTGATAAATATCAAATTTAGTGACATCAAACGTGATCTGTTGACGTGAACGCTGTATCATATAGCAATCGATATCATGTCCTCCTGATGATCCTTTTTGTGAAAACTCATTACTTCATAGTGTTGCTGTTTCTAGTATTTCTGTCACAATGTGGCCAGATCCAGGACTTCTGTCATTGTTGTTGTTGTTTTTTTTTTTTTTTTTTTTAGATTATCAGTGTGGCTGTACTTTTTCTGGTTACCATTTTACAGAAAAATGTGGTTTCTAGGTAGGTCATTTTTAAGACCCTGTAAACTCTTTGACTAGAAAATGGAGCAGATGCCAGTAAGAATTTTAAAGGACTGTCAAATCCTCCTGAAAAACTAAATCAGCAGTTAAATGAAAAGGCGGTCATTAGTAAGAAGCTGAAGACTATTTAAGATAAAGCTCATAACTATCAACTTTAGGGCTGTGTTGGGTACTATATTCTTGGCACATGTTAGAGTGGATGTATTGGATGGTTGGTGGTCATGCTCTTAAGAAATTGTTTGGTGTGTTCCAAAGCACTTTCTTAATTGGACGGTGAGCAGAAAAATACTTGCTAGTTTCTGGAAATGTAAATTGACAGACTTCAGTCACTTCGGTTTGGAATTAAAGTTGGGGATTAAAAATACTTGAGCGAAAAACCTCTAGCCCCAGTCCAATGATGAGCAAAACACCAGAAAATCTCCATTGAGGGGCCGTCCACAGAAGTCAGGAGCAGCGTTCCTCAGAAAGGTCAAAAGGGTCGAGGTCATCCAAAACAATGGAAGTTTGGGAAATGGTCATAGCCAAAGGGGATGCCGAGGAAATAAGATGACTGGGTGTAATTCAGATCTTGAATGGGATCCTGGAACGGAAAAGGGACATTAGGAAAAAAGTGAGGAAACTTGAATACAGGTTGGGCTTTAATAATAATAATAATGTACCAATATGGAGTCAATAATTTTGACAGATGTACTGTACTCATGCAAGACATTAATAATGATGGAAGCTGGTGGTGGGGTCCGTGGGAACTCTGTACGCTGTTATTATAGTTTTCCTGCAGATTTAAAAGTACTGCAAGATAAAGTTACTTTTTTTAAAGTCGGAAATAAATTTTGCAGGAAAGAGTTTCTGCCATAAGATTGATATGTAGAGCCCCGATGCTACTGTTTGACTAGGGACGGAAGGCCTGCATTCTCAGATGCCCGCATTCTCTCTAGTCACTAGGACTGGAGTGTCGCTCAGATTCAGCATCTCAAACCTTCACTGTGGGTCTGTGGGTCTTATGTCCGTCTGTCTCGCCGTTGTGTACTCATCGAGGTCAAAGAGGCAAGGAAGCTGATGTTTTTTCAGTATCCACTGTGTGCCAAATGTGTACTGGATTTCACTAAAGTTCACACATCCAATTAGAAGCCTATGGAACAGGCCTGTCATTTCCACAGAGGAGAAAAGCGGAGACTCCAGAGACGAAGTCACTTGCCCAAAGTCATAGTGATGTGCGGCAGGCCCCACGAGCACCTTGGTTGTTGCTTGACTCCGTTCTGGCCTCTCTCTCCTCCCGACACATATGTCTTTGCAGGTGAGATTTGGACTTCGAGCATGCCCGCTCTCCCCATCACTGGACCTGGTCCCCCATGAGTGGCTGTGTGCCCTTTATCCCCCTGCCCTCTCTGCCCCTGCTAGTCGTGTCAGCATCAGTTGTTCTTCTCTTTGTGCTGGATGCCCAATGCTTAGGGCCCACTCAAGAGTGAGATACGCCTTCACACTGGTCAGGATGGCTGTTGCTAAAATGTCAAACAAATAACAAGAGGCATCAGGATACTCTTTTTAACATGTGCCTATCTTTAAAAATAAGCTTTTTGAAACTTTACAATAATTCTAGGCATTCAAGAAGTTACAAAAACAGTATAGATGCTCTTCAACATCCTGATAAACCCATCTTAAATGGAAAATATCGTAAGTTTAAAATGTATTTGCTACACTTGCTACTGAACCTCAGAACTGAGCAACCCTACTTGCAATGTGCTCACTAAATGACATTTGGGCAAAATCATCTGACACAAAGCCTGTTTCATGGTGAAGAGTTGACTGCTTCATGTAATTTATTGAATACTAAAGGTAAAAATAAAAATGTCATATGAGTACTTGAAGTATGGTTTCTACTAAGTGCCTGTCACTTTTACACCATGGTAAAGTCGAAGAGTTATTATGATGGGCAGTTTTAAGTCAGGGACCATGTACTTACAGTCCTGTGTATCCTTCACCCAGCTTCCCTTGGTGGTAGCATTTTATCTGACTAACTGCAGGTCAGTACTCAAGCCAGGAAAGTTGTGTGTGTGTGTGTGTGTGTGTGTGTGTGTAGTTCTGTGCAGTTCTATCACATGTGCATATTTGATTAGGCACCACCACAGTCAAGATTCAGAACTGTTTCGTCACCAGGATCTCCCAACATTTATATTTGTATCTCACTCCCCCAACCCCCATCCCCTGGCAACCAAAGTATTTTCTCCATCCCTGAAGTGACTATAGTTTTGTCACTTTAGGAGTGTTTATATAAATGGAATCAAACGGCATATTCCCTTCTAAAGTTTTTTTATTTTAGATTCGAGATTTATTTATGTATTTTACACACAAATGTGTGACATGTATAGGTAGTGAGCATTGTGTCCCGTAGGTAGTTTCTGAGCCTTACCCACCCCCATTAGCGTCCCAGTGTCTGTCATTTCCATCCTTGTGACTGTTTGGCTCTCACATGTGGGTGAGAGCATGTGGTGTTTGGTTTTCCGGTTCTGAGTCAGTTTACTTAGAATGATGATCTCTTGAGACTCACTTTTTTTCACAAAGTGTAACGCCCTTAACTCCATCCAGGTTGTTGTGTGTATCAGCGGTCCCTTCCTTTTTATTGCCAATTAGTTTTTTGGGGTGTGTGTGTGTGTGTGTTATGGACATACTAACATTTTTAAGTCATTCACATACTGTACGATTTGGGGTTGTTTTCAGTTTTTATTAATAAGGAAAAGCTACGGTGAATATCTGTATACATTTTTTTTGTGTGTATAAGTTTTCATTGCTCTGGGATAAATGTGTGACTTATCCCAAGAGTATGATTGTTGAGTCTTATGGTAAGCGCATGTTAGTTTTATCAGAAATTGAGAAGCTGTTTGCCAGAGTGACCGTGCCATTTTCTATTCCCACCACCGATGTATTTGAGATCCAGTTTCCCAACTCTCCTCACCAGTGCTTGGTTTTGTCACTGTCTTTTAGTTGTTATTCTGAAAGGGATGTCGTGATTTCTAGTTGTGGTTCTAGTTTTCATATTCCTAACAGCTAGTGGCATTGAACATCTTTTCACATACCTGTTTGTTATCTATAGCTCCTCCTCTTTGATGAAATGTCTTTTCTGTCTTTTGCCCCTTTTCTAACTGGAGAGAGAGAGAGAGAGTACACTGTTTAGTTGTGAGAGTAGTTTATATAATCCATGACATAAGACCTTTGTCAGATATGTGGTTTGCAAACATTTGTTTCTAATCTCTCTTTTTACTAAATTTATAACATCACCATTTTTTAGAGCTTCTGATCTTCCTGTGGGGAGATGGTTCCTACCTTTTAATACTTTAAAAATGATCTTTTACATTTCACCACGAAAGAAGATTTTGTTCAACTTTCTGGGGTTTTATTACAAAATAGTGTTTTCTCCATCCCCTCTGTACGTCCTATTCAAGAAATTTTGACACTTCTCTTTAGCGATGTCTTTCCCCACCCAATTTTTTTAATGATAGTAAGATTATTTATACCAACATGGCTAGCTTTTATGCACTTTGTAATCTCATTGCTGCGAAGTTAGTCTCTCTAAGCATTTATTCAGAATGATATCTTTTTAAAAAAAGCATTTTGTGACTTCTTGCAGTCCTTAGAGTCCTGCCCTCCCCCATCCATACTTTACTTATTTATTTTTTTTGCCATCTGAGTGCTAACACTGGCATCGGGAAACCTTCAGAGTCTGTTTTTTAATCATTCAGATCATTCAGGGCTGAAGTTCTTTTTGTTCAGAATATGTTGGCTTCTGTTCTCAAAACTGAAGGGTGAAGACTCTCAAGCCCTCGTCATTCTCCCAGCCTGAGCGATGTGGAGATAAGTGAAAACTGGCATTTTCCAGGTAAATCTTGATTTGCCGAGTGCCTGCTGTGTGCCAGACATTGTTTGCTGGGCCAAGTCCTATTAAAGGGACCCAGGAAGGACATTTCCTCTTTCGGCTGCTGGAGTATGATTTCCTTTTATCATCATGCCGATCAGTGGATGCTGGCGTGTGGATGACTGAGTGGAAAAGGGAGAGCCGTGCTGTCTTGTCCCTTACTGAGTTGGTAGCAGGTTCAGGGCAGGGGTTCGAGGCTTCTCCTCCCTAGTACACTATTAGCCCTAAACTCAAAGAAGTGGATAGGTTTTGTCATTCTTCTTCACAAGGGGAACATTTTTTTTTTCACAGCGTAAGAAGAAATCTAACTGGAATTAACTTATACTTTATAAAAAAGTCAGTGCATGCCTAGAGGCCAAATAATAGAATTGTCAAACAATTAGAAAGTTTCTAAATCAGATTTAAACAAATACCAAGGAAAAATAAATATGCCCTTCTGAACAGTGTGTAACTGGGTTCAGAGAAAACTTTCTAATTTTATTTTGCTTTCATTTTTAGGCTTCTTCACAATCACTCCAAGTTGCTAGGTAGCAAAATTATTAAGGAACTGGCTCAGAATTTGCTGTATTGTAATCAGCCTCAGTGACTGAAAACACAGAGAGAATGTCAATGAGGGAGAAAGGTTTTCCTCTCCTGAATCTAGATAAAGCACATGAAAATCTGTTTCTGTCCACAGGAGATTCTTACTCCTTGTCAAAGGAACAATAGGCAGCATTTATAAAAATATGATCTTTGTGCACGTTGCTAGGTTACTTAGTTTTCAGCCTTTTTTTCCACAATGCAAAATCATTAAAAAAAAATACCAAGAGAGATAAGCAATACGGAGTAGTGAAAACGGGAAGCTGATAGTGTCATTAAGGCACTGACTATAGTAATAAATATATTAGATTACGTGAAGATAAAAGGTATTTGAATACTAGCCAAGAAAGGGCTCCAGTCAGCCACAAACTACAGTGAGACACTGCCAGTTCTAAAATCTCCTTTTTATTTTTCTGAGTTTCTCAGAGTGGGCAATTTAGTGCTGACCCTTAAAATGTTTTTTGCTGAGTGAAATAATTTCCCCCAAATTACGAAAACACGTTCTGTTCTTATTGGTGGTGTGCTTTGCTGCACCCCTCCCTGTGTCATGTCTGGCCCAGATTACAACAGCTTGGCTGTGCATCTCTAGAGACATTTGGGGATTTCCTGTAAACAGACTCTTGAGAGTTTACCTGCGGAAGCTCGCAACGCTGCCTAGCTACTCTGGTATATATTCTGTGACACACAGCTGTATGAACCATCAAGACTGTCTGGCCCTGTCTTCCTAGCCCAGGCCGGTCCCCTGGCCATGTGGTCGTCCCCTTCCTGTTGCTCTCTGCCATCCCTCCTGGGCGTGCAGCCCCCAACTCCCCTCCCCACCCAGGCTCTTCCTGCCCTCTGTATTTCCTTCTTGGTGAAATGTCTGATCCTGCGTTTCACCTGTTTTCTATTTAGAGTGTTTTGTATGTTTCCCTTCACCGGGCATGCTTTCCCCCTCCCCGTGCGCATCTCTGTGGGTCTGCTTTCCGTGGCCATCTCTCACCAGCCAGCTCTTTCTTGCCTCTGTGTCTTTGAACTCATGTGGCTCAGTGGGAATGGCCCCTCCGGTTCTCTGCAGAGCTGGTTCTTTCTTTTCCAGTGACCACCCCTCGAAAACCCAGCCCCAGAGCACCCTGTTATCTTTGGTTGCAGACCCCCTACTTGATTCCTGAATTTTCAGCACTCCTCAAGCATGTTTTCCCTACCTACTAGAACATAAAACTCCGTGAGGACACAGCCTAGTGGGCACTTGGATGTTTGATTAACAAATGATTGAAAAAAATGAATGCATCTTGAAAAAGATCAACAAGGCTCCAAAGACTTCCCGAAGAAGGGCATTCGAGCTGTACTTGGAAGGTAGACTGACTATGTGAAGGTAGCAGGTATATAGGTAGATACACAGAATGGGAGAAGAGGGAGACTCATGTCAGGACGCTCTTATTTAGAAAGCTCTGGAATGCAGGTAGGCACGTATGTGTCTGCACTGGGTTCTGTCAGGGACCTAGGGATAAAGAATAAGCTTTGGGGAGTAAGGAAACTCTTTTAAGTGGGGGAGGGACGTGATCACCATGGCAACAGCACAGTGTCTGGTGGATGAGTAAGAGGGTGTTAGGAATTGCGAAGGGGTGAAAATATCCACACCCCACTTCCTGTCTTGCTGGTTATTTTTTCCTCATCCTTGACTAACCTCATTGGTGCCCCAGGTTGAAACAAAATATAAGTACAAGCTGGAATTGTTTGCTTAGCCTATACGTTCATTCACGCGTTCGCAAACATTTACTGATGCCTGCTGGGGTCCGACCTTGTACCTCTAAACAGTGGGCCATGCAAATCAGTGTTTGTGACGACTTCGCAGTGCTGATTTTGCACACCTGGAATGAGATGCCACTTAGAGACTTAGCTATTGATCTTTCAGCCAGTGAAAACAAAGCTGGCGAGTAAGACTTAGCTCCCCCCATGGGAAGGAAATGTATTTCACTTGGAAAATGTTGATTTCGTTTTGCCCTGCTCAGTAACAGATATCTAGAGGATTACTGATAAGACATGACTATTGAGGTGTGTGCTTCTTGTAAACAACTCCATGAGCTGGGTGGGAGCATGCATTGTATTACTCTTGCCACCTTAGTTTCTGATGTGTCATGTGTTCCTTTTTCTTCTTCCTGGACCTGTACACACCACCCCCTCCAGCTGTAGCATTCCTGCACGACTTAGGTCGCAGATTTTGCCTTGCTTGAAACCAGACTACAATGACCGACTTCACAATTTTTGTGTTTATCTACACCGAATTCTAGAAAAATATTTCCGTCAGCAAAGATATTGTTTGTTTTGCACGAAGAGAGCTACATTTTGGTCTTGAAACTAGGTCATATTATCATCACCACGGAAAAGAAAGTGGCTTTTTCAGAATATTAGCGTCTGTAGCTCTTGCTTATTGATAGGGAAGGGGCAGTTACCATGGTGATCTCACAGCCTCTGGAGGGAATGCTGTCATGGCCTTGCCTCCCACAACCCACCCAGCTGGGAGAGCCCCTCGGAAAAGGATTTCCTTCCATGGAAATTCTTTGAGTTAACGGAAATAAAAAGAGTTTGATTTCTGGAGCTTGGATTTGCCCATAGATTTGTTTTGCACTCTTCCCTCCTGTAATTCAAGAAAAAACATTTACAATAAAGACAGTATATGTGATTTTCTTCAGAAATAAGGTTTAGGAGATTGCATATTAATTATTCCAGAAATGTGTTCTCAGATACAAAATAGCCTTTGCTCTTATCCATGCAACCTAAAGAGCTTGCAAACACACCACTTCAACAAGATGCTGATCCAATGCATCTATCAGCATTTGGGGCTGTCAGAGTTTCAGCGTGTATTCTTAGTTGGAGACTACTCTCACAGGCATCTAGAAATCTGCTCAAGCTGTGCTGGTGAGCGAATGACTTAATACTCATCCTCTGTACTCACAGGACAGGAACAGATCTGCTGGTGGTGGCTCTGGGTCCGACCTCGCTCACAGTGCAGGTCGACGTGAACGCTGCACGCAAAGGACCAAAGCTGCACATTTGCTCTGCAGCTGTGTGTCACAGTTATCAGCTGGGCACATGGCGTGATTGTTTTGGAGGCAGAAGAGAGGCTTCACATCCCTTTTGGCAGCTGTAAAGTAACTGAAGTACCTACTGCTCAAGTGAATCATAGGAACTGAATTAGACTTGCTACATCATTAGCATTTGAGGAAACCGAAGGAAAATCCTCGTGGGCTGGCGACTTGCTGTGTCAAATGTAAGCATGCTCGTTTGGGAGACTGGGAATTGGAAATGCTGAAATCCAAATGCGTCGTAAACCCAGATATATTATACACATAGACGATCTTTTAATCACGCTTTTAAAAGTGATACTTTCTAAGGGCTGACCGAAACGCTTGTCCCGGCCAACTGGGACCTGTCTGCTTCCATGACTGGGATGGATTAATCTGCACGGGCCGTGTCCGCTTGACGGCTCTGGTGTGTGCAACAGCTCACCCCCTGCCAAGGGCCCCCAACCCCTTATTAAACACCCAGCACCAGCTGTGGGGGCTGAGCCAGGAACTGACGTCGGAGAGTGTCATCTGAGACAGGGAGACCCTACACCGCACTTGTATTTACGTTTTAATGTAAGAGTAATGTAATTGCGGTGACTCACTCTGCCTGTGACTTTAATTGCATCAAAAGGAACTGAATTTTATTCTCAAAAGACATTTCTGTAGATACTCCTGGAATTTTGTGCACAGAAAATTTGTGGCAAAGACCTTATAAAATACTTACTGTGAGGAGAGTATTCAATTTCATATTCCAGTTGAAGTTGGGGCTAGGATAAAACTCATAAACAATGTTGATTTAAACTATTTTTCTAATCTATCAAAAAGCTGTCACATTTTATTCAGATTACTTAGTCATCTAGAGTGTGTCATAGGTAAGGAAATAAAGGAAGCAAGTTTAATTTCTGGGTGAAGCACTTCAACTATTTTTTTCTTTACCCTTATGGCCTACCATAGACTGAACATCTAATTTCAAGTCAGAATCAGATTCAAATCAGAATTTAAAATCAGCTTTAGGCAGCTCACGCCCTGCACTCAGGCAAGTTGCTAGGAATCAACTAGAAAGAAGTATTCCTAGCAAAACACAGGAGGAATAGCTGTTCCATGCTATCATCAATTATTAGGGAAATGTGATTTAAAAATATATTGCTAATTGAACCCTATTAGTAAACGTATCTTTGAACTCTGAAAGTTGAATAACTGAGTAAATTAACAAGGCAAACAGGTTTCTGGCAGTTTTATCTGACCTAAGTAAGAAGGTTGTAAATGCTCCGTTATTTACACCCTTCCGACCATTCACATGTCTTCCCAGCAAGTATTTAAAAAAGACTCACAAAACATAAATTCAAACTTCTCCTACTGTGACTCTAATGAAAGAGACCCATATATTCCCCAATGCCTGGCCCCCTGCCCCTCCAGAAAAGCACTAAACTGCTAAGCCTTTTGTAAAAGTTTAAAAACCTAGTTTGGGCTTGACATAAACAGGCAGAATAATTCCACTAGTTTCTCTTTCACGGGTACAGTAATGGCCCTGAGTGCAGAATTTACCTTGCGTCTGAGCAAGGCTCTTTTGAATACTTTAAAGTATTTTGCAGCATAGGTAAGATTAATCAGGAGAGCCAGTGCAAATACCAACAAGCTGTGTGCACCTGTGTGATGTTGGTAACTCACTCACACTCTCCCAGCCTCAGTTTTTACTTGTCTTGACCACATAGAGTTGTCGAAAGGTTGAAATGAGGCTATGTAAATAGTTATACTTGTTTATTATTAAATACGAATGTCCATGTTTTTTGTTCTCTGTACACATGCACATGATCCTTTTATGGAAAGGGGGAGCATATGGGCGTTTCTTGTTCTTTCGGCGTCCATATTGTTTTTCTGGCTGTGTTCATTATGCACAGGGTTGTCTGTGTGCCCACAAGTGTTTCTGTACATCACTGCTTTTAGTCTGTGACAAATATGTAAACTCCTGTGACCTCTGTGGCAGAGACAGTCCTAGGTGTCTTAGCTTGATTCCTATTTGGGGACCCTGATTGGATTCACATAGTTCAGCCCCAAGTAAGTAGATAAGAAAATATTTTTTAAATGCTTTGGTTCATCTAAATAAAATATTAGCCTTTTATATAAGGACTGTGTAAATTTAGGTCATCTAATTGTATAAATAGACTGTCTTTGGGCATTTTAAATTTTATGTTTTTGCACTTAACTATAAAAGTATCCAGACCCAGGTCCTAGTCACTGACCACCCCTTATTAGTAAATTTATGGTTTTATCAGATTTATTAGAAACTTGTCTGCACTGGGCATGGAAGACGGATTTTATAAGAATATGTGCAGAATTGGGTTCATCTTATCAGCAATTTCCCCAATCATGGGAGTAAAAAAGTAAGCATGTGTATTTTCCTCCTAATTCTGGAATAGCTCCTGATGCTTGGAATTCTAACACGAAAATACGTGTATGCAAATTAATAGACACTCAACCTGAAAAGCTTCTTTGTAAACATTATTAATCAAATTGAAAGGTGGCAACACAGCTATGTAAATACAGTAGAGAGGAAAATATATTTTGGATTCTGCATTTTATTTTAATTGCTTACAGGCAATAATTATAATTGCTAGATTTGTTTCAATGAATAGGTTGAGCTCACCATGCTAGCAAAAGTCATCTGCATATAAATAACAGAGCATTTACAACCCTTTTCTTACTTAGGTCAGATATAACTGCCAGAAACTTGTTTGTCTTGTTAATTTGTTCAGCGATTCAACTTTCAGAGTTCAAAGATACATTTACAGATAGGGTTCAATTAGCAACATTTTTTTAAACCACATTTCCCTAATAATTGATGATAGCATGGAACAGCTATTCCTCCTGTGCTTAATTGGTGAAATTGCACTGATCTAGTGACCGGAATTAAACTGCTGAAAAATAACTTGGTCTGATTTATTCATTCAAGCTTTAAAGGCTGTGTTGCTATGACACCCAAGATTAACTTTTTTTTTTTTTTAAGTATGTTTAATTTCAGTGAAAACATTGGCACATCTCTTTTGGCATTATGTAGATAAAAATAAAGTGAACCGTTTCCCTTTTTCTTATCTTTTTTATGTTTAGCAAATTGTTTTGGAATTCTTTTAAACATAAACGAAAAGGCACAAATTTAACATATTTAAAGAGAATGGAAAAAGTAGTAAGAATGTTTCATCGAAAGATATACAAAGATATAAAATATTTGTAAAATAGCAAATATTTTAGCTGTTTAAAAGAAACATCTAGCTTTTTCAACTTTTTAGAAAGATGGTGTCAGATAGGGAGTTAGTGACTCTTCTGGTAGTTTCGGTTTATAATTAGTCTTGAAGCTTAAAAACAGGTTGCCGAATTGGGACAGTGGCAAGTCCTAATAGAAATTTTTTGGTGTCATTTCATTCCCCCAAATTCTAAAAGCATACATTTTCTCTGTCACGGGACAAAGAAATTGCCAGGTCTCCTGAACTAGGATTGTTTCTGCCTTCAGAACACGGTTGGGTGGTGTTAGACTGCTGCAAGAAGAATTTTGTGAAAAAAAACAAGCAGAAAAATTGAATGCTCTGTAGGACCATCAGGAGTCTCTTTTCAAGCATATTTTAAGTCTCTCGGGGCCAAGCAAGCCAGAAATCCTACCTGACAGAGCGGGTTTGTTCATGAGATGACCCAGGACTGCAGGCCGCTCATGTTTGTCATTACGCTCCCACGGCCTAAGGAATTCACTTTCCAGTGTCGTCGCCGTCAGCGCTTTCTTCTATAGGAATAATGTGAACTATAAAATCTGAGACGCTTCAGCATCTGTGGAAATTTGAGAGCCTTGCCTTTTCCCCCCTTTACGGAATATAAAGTGTTTTAACAAAGGCATGGTAGCCCCATACATTTTAAATGTCAAACTTGCACATAATATGTCTCCTAAGAATTTCAACTTTAGACGTGGAACTTGTGAAACCCCAAAACATCTTTAGAGGCTTACTGCAGCAAATAAACAGAATGTGTTTCGAGGAGATTTAGTGAAGAAATTGGTTTTTTAACCAGTGTTTCTCACGGTGCTTTTCAGGTTAGGATGGTGATGAGACTTTGGGTCACAGTTCAGGACTGCCATCCGTGGGAAAGTTTGGAAGCAGGACCGCAGATTTTACCTGGAAAACCAAAGTGGCTTAGATGAGGTGCTAGCTCTTCTTACCTTTATGATTGCTACTTTAGGTTTTATGAAAATGGAAATCGGTTACTATTTTAAAATATTTAAGTATGGTACCTGGACCATAATAAGCACGGTGTCCTGTTTTAAAAAGGTAAGATTATAAATTACAGAAATGAGTGATCACTTCCTTGCTTTCACTTATTTCTGGTTTTAAAGTAGCAAAATTTATAAAACTATCGTTTTAAAAACAGTGGCAATCTCTATTCTATAACTATTATAATTTCCGAGTTAAATAAATTTCTGATTTAATGTTAAATTTTGATTTTAAAATGTATTCTACTTTAGTTTCTGCAGGTAATGATCTATCAAGATTCGTAGACAATTTTATGTTAACATATGTTTTTATTCTGACATGACTACTGAATTTGACCTATGAATTAATTCTATGCATATTTTAATATTATTCCATTTTGTTTTAAAAGCGCTAGACTGTATCCAGGGAAACCCATTTAGATCCGAAATAACATTTCTTTCTAACTTCAAAAAAGGTTAGCTTCCATTTTTAAAATGGAATCTGACTTTAAATAAAAACCCTAATTTAGAATTCAGTTCCATTCATTAACTAGCTGAAAGAAATCTTAGGGAAAAAATTGTACCAAATTGCCAGTAATTTGCATTAAAGAAGATGAAACTGAATTTTTTTTTTTTAAGTCAGCAGACATGACGGTGTTTCATTGAAGTTAAACAGTAGAGAGCTCTGCTTTTAATTTAGTCAAGATTATGACTTTACATAGAAGCTTTGTTGAAATAGTTGGGGTTGACAATAATGTTTTAGGTGCTGTATGAATCTGGACGAAATTACTCATATACTGTCTTACTTAGTAATATTGGTTCAACTATGTTTTACAAGCAAGAGTCTTTATATCAACAAGTCTTTGTTTTATGCATCTCATTTGTGTAGTCTTAGCAAAAGAAAATGAGCATAGCTGTAACATTGGGAGAGCCTCCTTGTAATTTGGGGTTAGGGACTCTGCTTTCTAAAGAATTAATTTCATAGATCCGTGCTCTGTGGTAAATTGGTGTAAACTAATATATTTAAAGCTCTGTCTTAAAAACACGATACATACTGTTTAAAGCATTAGCTTAAATGAAAAATAATATTTTACATTAGCGAAGTTGTATTTATTTAATTCAGTAATGAAATTAATTTGGAGTTGTTGGCCTACTGCCTTTGCAGGTTTCTGTGACTCATTTGCTGAGAAAGTGTGATTCAAGACACCAGAATCATTTTTTCTCATCTGCTAAAATTCATGTTTTGACTATGGGCAAGTTTTCATGGCAGATTTAAAACAAATTTAAAACAAATATTCTGTGATAATATTTGGAAGCTGGGTGATGTCTAGCCTTACATAACTAGGACCAAAGATAAGTCTGAGTTCATGGACTTTAAAGCTATCAAATATACATCATTTTGGAATGCTAGTTTAGTCCTCGTATTTTTTTGGAGTTTAACTCTTACACTGCTAATGATGACCCCCTAGAAACTAACTGCATTTAGACACAGATTCTTTTCTGTTTTATTAATAATTAACAAGGACTAAATGGTTTAAAACTAAGCACATTTGCAAATCGTTTAAAGCTCTTCACGTTTTCTCCTAGAGAAGAAATGACAACTCTGTCATCTGTATGTCTTGTTCAGCGCTCATTTCATTTATAGCCCAGTTTATCCTCCCAAATAAAATATATTCTCTTAGGTTAAGTTGCTATGGTAGCATATTAACGATTACTTGTTATAACCTGGACCTTACTGTTTGTAAAGTCGTTTAAAAGTCAGTTATCTGCGTTATTACTTTGAAATGAAGCTGTGGAGTGGTTTTTCTCATTGTCCAAGAGGGAACCTAAAATCCTGATTCATCGGATCCTCCTACAGGCAACATATGCATATTTTGATGGGTGATGTGTTTCTCCTTAGTGGCCTGCTTTTCGGACTTTGCACCAAATGTTTAGAAAAGTCCGTTAATAGTTTTTCAGGAAAAGAAAGTGACTTTATCAGCCTGCATCGGCCACAAGAAGTAGGACTGTGTAGAAAAGACCTGTCACTTTCGGGTATGACTTTGAACTTTTCTTCCCAGCCTTCCGACTCAAGAGTGGCAGGTAGTCTTGCAAGATGGGCCGTGTCCAACCTTCTGTCACTGGAAGAATGGAATAAAAATGGTTCCAAGACAGTTCTTCGAAAACGGAGCCCAGAATCGCTTGGCGTCGGAAAACAAGCAACAAACGCACGGTGGCTTCACGTGCGAGCCCAAGGTCACCGCGCGGTCTCCGCTCCGGACTGCGAGTCTCCCGGCGCGTTTGTCGATTGCACCCGTGGTCGGCCGGTCTCTCGCACTCGTGGCTTTTGGACCGCGGCCCGGGATGCCGCTTTCCCGTGCGAGCCCGGCGTGGAAAGGAGGCCCTGGGGCGGGGCGGGC
>NW_007250850.1:651690-686256 GCF_000164805.1 Carlito syrichta
CGATGCTCCCGCGTCCACGGAGGCATGGAGAGGCGGGGTCGTCGTTGAGCAGAGCTGCCCTCCGGGTGGGACCCCAGATTACCCCCCGGCGCGTGGATCAGGTGCCGCAGCCCGGCCGGGAACACGGCGAGAGGACCGAAGTCCCAGCGTGGCGTCCCGCCGCGGCAGCACAGGAGGTGGGGGCTGGCCTGCCCACCCCGCGGGGGACCCGGGGCTGAGTCCTGAGCGACCTTGGGCCCCGCGAGAGCCCTCCCGCGCGTGCATGGACATACACGTGGCACAGCGCGTGGCGTCCGTGGGGACGTGGGCACAGACACAGACTTTCAAGCTTCTCCCTAATGTTTCATCTCAAAAGTGGGGGATCCTCTTCCATTAAATTGTGCTTGCATGCTGGGCTCGGTCGCTCAGCCTGTTATTCCACCACTTTAGGAGGCAGAGGCGAGAGGATTGCCTGGGCCCATGGGTTCGAGACCCGCCCAGGCAACTTGGCGAGACCTCGCCTCTACAGTAAATCAAAAGTCAGCCGGGTGTGGTGGCGCGCGCCTGTAGTTCCAGCTAATTGGAGGCTGAGGTGGAAGGATCGCTGGAGCCCAGCAGGTCGAGGCTGCGGTGGCCGGGAGTGGCCACTGTAGCCCAGTCTGGGTGACGGAGTGAGACTCTGACTTAAAAAAAAAAAAAAGTGCTTGCCCACTCTTATGTGCTGGACGCGTGAAGTTCTCTGTCCTCCCTCATAGCAGCAAGATACTTTGTATGCAAACTATGCATCAAGCAAAACGATGCATCAGTTTGGTTGCAGAAGACATGCCAGCGAAGATGATCAGTTTTGCCCGTGTCTGTGATTTCAATGACGCCGGGCTGTTTTTGCACGTTGCTTGCTTGCTTTCCTGGCAACGACGAGCGTGGCAGTCCAGGTGGCCAATGTACACACGACGTGAGCTGCGCTTGCTCAAGTCATTTAGTGCCGCCCGGCAGGGTCCCGATCCCGGAGTCATCTGCCTGTGGATCGTGGGTCACCACCTTGGTGCTCGAGTCTGCCTCTCAGCGTCTCCACGTAGCCTAACCTTTGCCTTTTTTGCTGGAACAGGCCTCTCGAGAAGGTGCTGGAAAACCTTGATCATCCCAGCCTGCTCTCCACTTTACTATTCTTTTAACTTCTACTTCATTTCTCCCCTTGTTATCGCTGTTCTTAATAGGGTGACTTTGTCATGGGCTTTGTAGTCAGGTTTGAATCTCACCTGGCTGCGTGTGAAACTATTTGACCTTGACACGGTCCTCCATCGCCATTTCCTTGCCTATGAGATGGAATTTAATAGTGACCTAGATTGGTTGAAATGAAGACACGAGATAAAATGTAACATCGTAAGTCCTGGCCACTATCCTTATCGCTAACCTCCTTTTAGAGTGCAAACTCTCATAGTTGCAAAAAGGCATATTAAGAAGTGAATTGAAATACCACATTCTAGAACTTCACACAGGTCTTTTGGAAGAAATACCTAGTTTTCTTTAAGCACTTCGTTGTGCACGGGAAGTCATACTACAACAGAATATATAGGTGGTACTGATAGTTGCTTTGGAGTTTGTGTTCAGTCCTTGGTGGATCCTGGGTGCAACCTTAGACCCCAAATAACTGGAGAAGAGTTTTTCTTGGTGCCTGCCCGTTGCCCCTGGTTACGTGTTCCACTGTGACCCGCCTTGAAACCTCACAGTCACATCTGTCCTTGTTCCTTGTGGATTCAGCCAGTCCACACACACAGCTCTCCAGGGAGAAAGACTGTAGCAGACGCTACCCGTAATCTCTAGCTCATATTCTAGATACTACATGGGATTTTCCAGGAACCCTGTGTGTTCGGCCATTATTTAATTCCTAATTTATGTGGCTTACTAAGTCTGAATCAGAAATAATCTATTATGGTTTTGAAAATATGAGTAGGCTTAGTATGGCCAATGGAACAGAAGAATGTGATTAATCTGGATTGACTTGAAAATTCAGGGCACATGGTTGCTATGGTTACGGTGTCATGTGTTTGTGATGGAGAGAGGAACTTTGTAAAAAATTAGTTTTGTACATTAAGCTACAAATCTGCCAATGGGATGCAAGTCTCTCTCTCTCTGTCTCTCTCTCTCTCTCTCTCTCTCTCTCTCTGTGTGTGTGTGTGTGTGTGTGTGTGTGTGTGTGTGTGTGTGCGCATGTATAGCCTCTGTATGAAAAATATTGAGGTAGAAAAGGGTGTCCTGTTTTGATGGTGGCTCAAAGAGACATATCTTTACACATAGATTGTATGTGAGTCAATTCAGTGGGCTGCTTGGTTGATTCAAACATCTTATTTCCAATTGCTTCAAAAGAAGTTTTAACCAAAATCTGTGAAATAACTTAAACTCTTTAGTATACTTTGATTACCAAAGAATAAGAATTTCACAGTTTTATTTCACAGTTTTAGTTGATCAGAGTGTGTCCTTAGAAAATTGAACACCCCATTCATCGTCTTCTGTTATACAACCTTGAATCATCATTCATGATTTTCACAGTACATTTTGTATATCTTTTTTTAATTTTAAAGATGTGGGGTGCAGTTCATGGTTAGGTACATCCATGGTCGTTGTGCAGGTAAAGTTTGGGTTCCCTCATTGGTGTTGTGTGTCCCCCTTTCTCCCTGGCAGGGTCCCACTACTGCCAATCCCTTTCTTGTAGTATTATGATAAACGTTCAGGGTCCGCTTAAGAGTGAGGACATGTGGTACTCAGATCTTTGTTTCTGTGATAAACCACCGAGAATGATAGACTCTAAATCCATCCAGGTTGCTGCGAAGCCCATAATTTTGCTTTTTCTTCATGGCTGTGTTATATTCCATCGTGTATTTATTTACATTTTACATATTTCTGGTAGGACTTTATAATCATTTGCTTCTGTATGATTTGTAGTAATTATTTCCATAGTAAGGAATCCCTACATGTAACATCACAAATGTATGTAGCATAAAATAGGAACTTTCATTCATAGAAGAAAACGAGTCTTTGCTGAGTGCTTTTCCTTTTATTTGAATTCAGAGTTAACACTACCACACCATGCAGGCGTGGCCTCGTAGCAGGTGTTTTCTGTGCTCCTACAGATACATAGATGTGTTTCTGGAAAGACAGAGGCTCACATTTTGCAGCGTTGGGAGCCTTGCTATTTGAAAAACATTTAGTTGATGATGTTCGTTGTTATGCTGAGAGAAATGATTTTAACAAACACTGACAGATCGTTTTGTAGCAGGCCAGCTCTTCAAGTGACTCGTTCAAAAGGATAGTATTTTATAACAGGTGTAAAGTCAGAGGCATTTAGTGAAATATTTGGCCCATGATTTTCCATGAATAGTTTGTTTACGAAGAGTTCAATATTCAGGGAAGATGGAAAAACAGTCTGGGGCAGCTAAAGTAATAAAACTGAGTTAATCCCAAATTGACAATCTAAAGCCCTTTAAAATTACTTGTTGCAGTCAAGAAACAATCCCCCTAGTCTGTCATCTCTTTTCAGCTTATAAGTAACAATTCTGAGGTTGTTCGTGGAGACTTCCCGTTGCTAGGAAATACCGACATTTACTCGGTTTTGGTACTGCAAGCCATGGTGGTTACCAGGGCCAAGGGGAGGTCTGTCCATGTCTAGTAAGTTCTCTTTGGAGCAGATCTGTCCGGCTTGTGTCTCCTTTTTGCCCCAACACGTTTGTCACTGGACAAAAATGTCCACCGAAGGTAGGGCTTGGGCGTGAGGTGTCAGGATTCCTTCAAGTAAAAGTTTCTGCTCAAATGAAAATTTAAAATACAGTTAGTAAAACATGTAAGAAAAACTGAGGCCTTCTCAAATCCTTTGTGAAGCATGTCAATGATAAATATATAAATAAGAGCCAAAGTTTTCATTTTGGGTAATATCTGTGAGTGATACAATTATTTTCCCTAGAATAGTTTAAATCACATACTAAAAAGGACCCCTCAAAAAACCAAAATTCACTTGTGGTTTGTTCTTATATGTTCAAAGTGCTCTCTGTTTGATGCAACACACCTATCAATCAAGAGCTTTTTCCACTGCTCAAATCAGTTTTTAAACTCACTGACTTTGATGCCTTTTTGTGCTTCTGCCATTCTTTTTGTCTTGTTTTGTTTTATTTGTTTCCCCTCTTCCACACGGGCAAAACATTTCCCTTCGAGGCCTTTTTTCATCCAGAGAAATAACAGAAAGATGCTTGAGGTGAGATCAGGTGAATAGGAAGGGTGGGGCCCCAGTTTGTTGGTCAAAAACTGCTGAACACTCAGTGTGGTCATGGCAGAAGAATCAGTCACCTGTTTGTTACAACTCTAGACATTTCTTTTTCAAATCGTGATGCAACCATCTCAAAACTTCCAGATAAAAATGTCGGTTGATCATTTTATGTGGAGGAACAAATTCCAAGTGTACTACATGGGGACCACCCTCCAAAAGAGAATTCCATTTTTGTTTTTTGAGTTTTGTTTTGTTTTTGTATTTTTCGATTCCTTCTCCTATGTCTCTTTTATAAAGATTTTTTTTTAACTTTTCGAAAATGTTATCTTCAAATCTCAATTTGTTACTTGAATAACATTGTTTTCCCCTGAAGATAATTTTCTACAGTATTCGACTGGGTTGAGATATTATGTGTTTGCACCCAATCTCTAGCCTTACAGAGCTTGTTCTCTTGGGAAAGGCAGATACTTGGGCAATCGTGATGGCTTATACCGAGTTCAGTGCTCTGGGAGTGCAGGGGAAAACCCTCCTTTATCCATGGTGCAGGGTTGGGAAGGTGCTATCATGGAAGGCCTCCCAGTGGAGGTGACTCAAAGGTACACACATCAGTCAGGCAGAGAGCAAGGCTTGGGGTGTGAGTGACTGGGGGACCACCAGCATCTGCAAAAGCTTGACTGTGAGAGATGGGAACACCATCGCTAAGTGACAGAAGTTCAATCTGGCTGGAGTAGAGAGGAATTACACACTCTTATTATGGAAGCAATACTTGTTCGTTGTGTAAAATTTGAAAAATACAGGAAAAGAGAAAACATGCCATGGCTAGCTTCAAGCCTCAGAGTTCATTGCTGGGTACATTTGTTGCATTTTTCTCATGCCATACATGGGTATTCATAGAACAGCACATTTGATGTGAACCCATTTGGCTTAGACCGTAGATATGTGTACAGGCATAAAATGCATTTACATATACACGTGTGAAAACGCACCAAGTCAAGTTGGGATCATGCTAACATGTTGTTACCTGCTTTTTTCACATTACAATATACTTAAGTATTTTCAACGTCCTTGGATGCAATCATATTTTAAGTAAGCAATTATGAGTTGCAGCATTTCATTTCTGTGATTAAAAAAAAAAATTCTTGATCAGGCGAGAGGATTGCCAGAGCCCAGGAGTTCAAGACCATCATGGGCAATGTGGCGAGACCTTGTCTCTACAATAAATCAAAAAATTAACCAGGCGTGGTAGCACGCGCCAGTAGTTCCAGCTACTTGGAAGGCTGAGGCGGAAGGCTCGCCGGAGCCCAGCAGGTCGAGGCTGTGGTGGCCATGAGTGTGCCACTGCACTCCAGACTGGGCAACAGAGTGAGACTCCAACTCAAAAAAAGACGAGCCGGGCTCGGTGGCTCAGCCTGTAATCCCGCGCCTTTGGGAGGCTGAGGTGAGTGGATTGCCTGAGCCCGCGGGTTCGAGACCCGCCTGGGCAGCGAGACCTCATCTCTACAATAAATCAAAAAATCAGCCGGGCATGGTAGTGCATGCCTGTAATTCCGGCTACTCGGAAGACTGAGGTGGAAGGATCGCTGGAGCCCAGCAGGCGCCCAGCCACCGCACTCCAGTCTGGGCGACAGAGTGAGACTTCACCCCCCCCAAAAAAAAAAAAAAGAACAATTCTTAAAGCTAACCATCTTGATGCTTCTCTGCAGGAAGAATGTTTCTTGAACCTGGAGGCTCCTATATCAAGAGTATGTGGGTATGACACTCCGTTTCCTCACATTTTTGAGCCATTCTACATCCCAGACAAATGGAAGTGTTACGATGCCCTTCGAAAGATGATCAACTATTGACCGTTTAGGTAGGTACGCCCTGCATTTTGAGAGAGCTCATATGTGCCCCTGACATGAATAGACCGTTAACCAAGGAGCAGCAGTCATCAGTGTGTTGCATTTTGGGAAAAGACAACTTTCAGAGCAAAATGTGTACCTCAGAAAAAAATTCAAAGTTATGGCCATATGCTTATGTGTAACGGAAACATTATCAGGCATATACATGGTGTGATTTCTAGAAAACAGATGCAGACATGTGTTAACATCGAAAGACCACCAGGCGAAGATGCCCCTCTACCATGGTTTAGATTGCAAATATGCTTTATGCCACTGTTGATCAATTTCTACCTTTATTTCTGTATATTTTTGTCAACTGTTTAAACTGTACATAAATAGGGGCAATTTCTGTTGTTTGAAAATAGCCCCTCGGGCACTGTAATTTGGGCTCCAGTTATTTATACAGTAATCCATAATATTCTGAAATCTGCCTTGATATTATCTAAAAAGTAGATTCGCTGAGCATGAGATCTCTTTATTGTCTATAAGTGAAAATTTTGCTGAAAAAAGCCCCCAGAGCCCAGCACCACTGCCATTTCCAGATCCTTTTTTGGCAAGTGAATGCTTTTTTAAGTATTTTAAGTAGTGGGTGTTAAGTGATATTTATTCATTATTATTCTAAGTCACGCTTATCAGCCCCTTTAGCAGTGTCACTCCAAAAAAAATGAATAGCAGTAAAAATTATTAAGTTCGTTTTTCAGAATTTAATATAAAAGTTCCTATCACTGACTCATGGATTTTGAAATGTTTCAAAATGAGAAGATAGAATTAGATTTTAATATCTAGGATGTCCAAAAATTAATAATACATCTTGAAGAACCATGACTTTTCAAAGGAAAAAAAAGGGGAATTCGCTCTCTATAATAACACCTTCTATACACTTGAAGGTCAGAAATGCTATGATTTGAAGGTCAGAAATGCTATGATTCGTGACTTCCGTGTATGGGTAGTGAAGCTAGTTTACCTAAGATCAGAGAGAAATGTCTTTGTATTTGTGCAATAGGGAAAATAACACTACCCACTGGCCACATGCTACCATAATCCCCACATTTTTTATAGTTCTGTTCTAATCGTCGACATTGTTCTAACTGTAAGTCAGGTCTATCAATCTCCACACTTCTGGAATTCTCTCAGACACGCAAGTGTAGGTGCTCTGTTTCTGTTGTCTTCTCCTTCATGTCTGTGAAAGCAACTTGTTTCTCCAGTAACTCACACTCTAGACTGGCAAGAGGACTTCCTCACTTCTATTGTCTGTGTGGTTCCCTTCCTGGGACCAGCCATAGTGGAGGGTCAAGGTGAAAGTGGCGGCCACATGCCTTGTTGCTCTTTTTAAAGTAATACGTAGATGCTGGTTTTAAATTTGGATTATAGATTTCTTTTTTTTTAAAGTTAAGTCAAGTTTCTTTTTATATATATATTTAATTTTAAGCATAAGAAAAATATTTAAACCTATACTGAGAAATATGATGAGAGAAGAGTTTTTCATGCTAAAAGTTAAATATGATATTAAAGAAAGTCAGTCATGCATGCCATTGAGAATGTCTATTTCTTTTACAGAACTATGGAAGATTCTGACTAGATACGGAAATATTTTTCTGATTTTTTTGTATTTCTGAGGACTTAACCTCTTCTCAAAACTGGAGTTTTTATGAAATGAACTATCATGGATATTGGCTGAAAAGTTATAAATGAATGATTATGTTGTAACATGTATGAATTGACGGTTTCATTATGAGTCTTTCAGATTAACTTCTTAAAATGCTCCACCACAGCAGGCTTATAAATTCTGTTTAATTAGATCTGTAAATATCACGTGCAGGATAGTATCCAATAAAGCAAAATCAGATGGTCTTCAGGTTGTGTGTGTTCTTTTTTCCATGAGTCAAAAGGACTTTTATCCCACAGCAATAGATTGTTAACTTGTTAATTAAGTCTGAATTAAAGTGAAGTATCGACTATAGAAATGGTGGCTTTTCAACTTTGGTGGGTCTGGTTTAGTTTTCTTTGGCCAAGATGGTCGCCTGCTGACAGAGCTTCCGGAATCCTCGTTCTTCTCTCTGGCTGCAGCGAGGTGAACTCTCTTCTCACAACTTACTTCTCCAGAGTGTGGCAGGGGCGAATCCTTCCTGCTTCCTCCTTCCCTAGATGGACTGCATGAGCCTGTCTGTCATAAACTGGCCACGTTCTAGCTGCCGTGATAGGTTTTTTTGCTGTGATGTCGCAAAACAAATATTTTTTCCCTTTACTGTGTGGATAAGAAGAAAAACAACGTTAGCAACAACAACGGGCTGTGACAGGAGGAAGCATCCCTGAGGGGACCTTGCCCGTCCCTCTTGTGTCTTACTCAGATACATCTGGCTTTCACCTTCGTTGCAGACAGCCTGGAAAGCCCAAGGAATACTCCCCAGGGCCCTGTCACCAGCCCACCTCCCCTCCTGCAGTCCCAGAGGAGCTTTCTCTTCTAAGTTCCAAAGAGAATCTCTACTCTGCAAGAGCAGAGAAACAGGCTGGGCATGTTTTCCTTTCTCTATAAACAGTGAAAAAAGGTGGATGTTTTCCTAGGGTTACAAATATACGTGTTCCCTTACAACTGTAATTTTGAAAGCTGTGTCCTGTTTATTTTTGCCAGCCATCCGGAGGGGGTGATACAGAAGGTGACAGCTGTAAATTGCCAGAAACGTGGAGGCAAAGGAAGAGCACTTTATCATAGGTTCTGGATATCCTTGGGCTGAAATAATGAACCAAATCATTTGTTGAGGATAAAAATACAGCTGGCCCTTGGATTAAAAATAGAAAAACCGTGTTGGTATAGGAAGGGAAAAGATGTAGTTTGTCAGCAACAAGCTTGGAAAAGATTTAGGGAGTTCAGTTGGCTTACCGTATAGGACATTCTGCGTTTAAGAAGCCAAAACTCATCATGGACCTTGGCTTTGGTCTTGTCTCCACTCAAGGCTCAGGGCATCCTGCAAGAGCTCAGAGCTCATGTGGTCGGTCCCGCAGAGCAAGGAACATTTGGTGGTTGACCACCCTTGGCCTATGATGGGCTCTGGTTGACATACTGGTTTCAGTTGAACTAATTTGTTATTGCCATTTTATCTTTTGAATATTATATTTCCCATTTGTTGGGTATTTTAAGTCTGTTTTCTTGGCTATTTTAGTTTCACTTTCTTTGACTCTGTTTTTGAAATAGCAAGAATGAAAATAACGGTAAGGACTGTCTACACACGAAGTGCTCGTTTTGGGAGCCTCATTCCACCGCTAGTTAGTCCTGCAGCCCAACAGGAAACACCCTCTTCTCTTCCAAAATCAGCAGATTGCAGTTAATACTCAACTCGGTCTACGGCACAAGACGTGCCGTGACAATTCACTGTCAAAGATTTCCTTCTTTCTTTTTGCATGAAACAGCTATTCCATGTTGTGAAAATAAGAAAGTAGTGGCAAGAAGGTACTTGAGAGATGTTAAATATTGCATTGGTTCTGGGTCTAATAGAGAGAGAGAGAGAGGTCAAATGACTGCTGAATCCAAAAGCCTCTACTACTCCTGGTGGCTTCAGCATAAGAATAAGTCTGCTTCTTGTGACAGCATGAATATAGAAGCAAATTAAGATTTCTATTGTTTGAATTATATGATTTCCTTAGGAAAAAATATGATCGGATAACCATGTGCTATACAACCAATAGATATCATTCAAGCAAAAGAAACGGACCTGTGTCCATTAGAAAAAGAAATGAGAACTAAGATCCAGGTCTCTGTTCGCCTCCTGAGGTTTCAATCACGTAATCTAGAAACTCCAGTGAGATCCAGAGGATCCAGACAGGTTTACTGAAAGCCCTTTCTCATCAGCTTGCTGGTAGTACATGCACGTGGTCTCTGGGTGCCTGGCATTCCTGGCCCCACCTTCTAGAAACAGTACTGCCATTTGTTCAGAGAATTCCTTCTTCCCACCGCATGTGGTTCTGGAGGCCAGTCCACCCCTGTCCAAGTGTTAGCCACAGAGATGGCCGTGGCCCAGGCCTAGCCAGGCTTCTCAGAATAGAAAGTAAGGATGCCTGTGCAGAAACAAAACGTGGTTAGACTCAGCCTTGTCAACGAAACTAAATTCCAGAGGACTGGTTCACAGACTTTCACTTGCTCCAGGTACATCTGAGGCCACGACTCACAGATGTCAACCAACTAGACACACTGTGTTACCTTGAGCAAAAACCTTTGACTGAGGGGTAAGAACATGACACCAAAGAAGTTATGCTGGAGTTTTTAGGCAGACGTGAGGTTTGGAGAATCTGATTTACGCTCCTCGGTAAAAAGCAGTGGAAAATATTCATCTATGGGCAACGATATAGAAATGCTGGCACTTTCCTGAATATACTAATTAAAGATATTTAACAGAAAAATGAGAGAGAACAAGAATGAGGAAGTCATAGATGGAAGGACTGGAAGTAAGAATAGAAACAAGTAAAACAAAAAGATATACATCTAAATGTCTTGAAAACACATTTCATATTGTAAAAATAAGAAAATAATGATGATCATAAATATGACTTAAATTGACAAAAACTTGAGTCCTAGATTTGCCAAAAGGAGTTCAGAAGTTCTAAACTCTTCATTTTGAGGAAAAAGGAGTACAGACCATTCTGTTAACCTTGAAAGTTTAATAATGGTTTTAAAAGCCTTCCAAAAAATCGCTTAACACTAGTAGAATTAAAAGCACATCATCGCACGGGCGTCTATACTAGACTCAGCTTAGTAATTCATTCCACAAACATTTATTGGTCTCTGTTATGGGCCAGGCACTGGGCCAGAGTCTTAGGTGCAAAATCAAGTAAAAAACAGTCCCTGCAAAGCAAATGAAAAAAAAAACCAAAAAGAGGAAGAAATAAAAAAGGCAAAGAAAGAAAAACAGGGTAAAGCAAGACCAAACACAAGACAGTAAATTAGTTAATTAGACAAACTTCGGTTGGGTTAAGAAACAAAATCCAATTAAAAGCTGTTTTCCAGGAAGAGTCTTGAAGTAAGTTGACCTAGAAAGGTTAAAATCTGAAAGTGGAAAAATATGTTAGGCAAAAATGAAATGAAGCCAACAGGTCAGAATTTATATCAGACAAAGTAGCAGATGAGGGAAAAATAATGCATTCAATTTTGACAAGAGGGATAGATCACGGTGAAGGTATGACAGTTAAATCCTTGGCGTTCCAAATGTGCAGTATTAAAATTTACAAGCAAAAACTTACAAATGCGGAAGAGGTGGACAGAATAGTTGACCTTATCACCCCGCCTTCAATTTGGTAGATGAAGTAGACCAGAGTAAAAGACCACAGGGCATTTTAATTATATAAGTAATAGGTTTATGCCCACAGAAATCCATTTTTAAGCTTTTGGTCTCTACTGAGAGCATACTACCTTTCAAAGTATATGCGAGCAGTTGATCATATACTAGGGCACAAAGAAAACTAACAGTAAATTTCCCAAAGAAAAGAGTATTGAAGAAGCACCATGTTTCCTGACCACATCCTAAATTAATAACCAACATTCCAACTACTTGGAAATAAAAAAGCACCCTGCTTAGTAACTGTGAAACCAAAAAGGAAATGTAAAAGCAATTATAAAATGTTTAGAATGTGAGATCACCGATGTGCTTCAGCCAAGATTTTACTCAGAGGTAAATTCGTAGACTTTAAATCTTTTAAAGAAGAAAGCTGAAACTAGAAGAATCCTGCAGAAATAAAGGAGGAGAAAGCTAAAGAAGAATGAAAAATCAAAGTTGGGAGTTCCAAGTGAGAAAAATAAAACTATGATGAAAAAGATTTTTTTTCATAAAAGTAAAATAGTTCTTCGCTTTCCTTTATAATGTCTGTATCTGGGAAGGTGGGGCTATGGTTTATGTAATTATGATATCTGCAATTAAAGACCACATCATGGCTGTGCTTACACTGGCTAATATTGTCAAGGTCTTTTCTTTGAGGGAGAGGAAATTTTGCAAAGCCTAGCGGTTGGCCCCATAGTCTTGATCAGCAAAGGTCTTTGTTATTAGGATAATTTATTCCACCATTTTAATAACATAATTATCAGTCTTCAGTTTGCTTGAAATTCTTCGGTTTCTTGCTGGGGCCCACTTGGCTACCATAAGTATTTTATTTACCATAAACTCTTATAAGATTCATTGGTTATAAAAAAAATTAGAGTAATGACTTCAAAAAAGTTTTGTTGATCATTTGGAACAATACCTACTTTTTGGTCATTTTTTTCCCTCTTCCATCATCAATGTTTTCTTGGTTCCAGAAGGACAGGGGACATTGGTTCATTTTGTTTACTACCAATTCCTCAGAGCCTAGAGTAACGAACGCTTGGTCTACCAAAGGCTTTTCAAAATGCTGCTGAAGGAACAGACAAAAGGACATTCAGGCCTATCCCTTGACCATCCCTCCAGACTCATGAAGTTGTACTTAATTTCTGAGGATATTTCAGGCACCGAAACAGTTCTTCACGAAGGCCAAACCTCAGGGTGCCCAAGACGTGAGCATTCTTTCTGTGTCTTCCGGCCTTGTTTCTCCAGTTAGGTTTCAAAACCATCTATTTTTGAAGCGACTCTGACAATATTGTACAGTTAGAATGTATGTGTTTAAAAACAGACTAGAAATGTTCATGCAACACTGTTCATTTAGAGGTGATAAGGTTGAGGATAAGTCTTTATCTCCCTAGACTTCTCTGTTGTTTGGAGTTTCAGATGGAGAGTTGGTCTGGCTCAAAGATACCCTCTTGGTGGCACTGACTACGCTGTCCCCTCTTGTTCTGGTGGGTAGAGTTTGCAGCTTGAGATGGGCCACTGGCAGGGCACCATCTCCTTGGCCACAATGACTTATCGAGGGATAGAGGGTGACCCAAACTTCCAATCAGAACCCTACCTCGGGAATTTTTTGGACCAATAGATCTGGAAAGATATTCTTCTGGAGAGGCTTCCAGCTACCTTCCTCAATGGAGAAAGGCCATCTTTGTCTTTAAAAGTGTGAAACCATGCCACAGTGCAAGATGGCATCAGTCCTGGCCAGACTTCAGCCCCCAGAGTCCGCCAACCCCAGGCCAGCCCTTCTGCCACCTCAAGGGTTCCATTCTTCCTTTCTGGAAGAATGAGCCCGCGGTCCTTCCAGGAAACCACCATTTTCTTTGTTTGACTTGGATTTCGGTTGCTTGCAACCAGAGGCTTTCTGATGCTATCATTCTAGCACCTTGGAATATATTAAATTTGAATGGGGAAAGTCTACATATTTTTATGTATTTTATTTATTTTTTATTTTGAGCTTGGAAAATATAGTTTATTTAGAAAGTACATTGGAGAAAGGGAGAGAGAAAGAGAGGAGATTCACTTCCCTAAGGTAGAGGAGGGATCCAACGCTAGGAAACATGGCCTGGCTATAGCTCCAAGAGTCACATCCACACCAGAGTTGACCAAAGCAATGGCCACATATTTTTAATACAGTATGTTTGGGGAAAGCCCTTTACCTTTGGGACTAGTGTATATGGGTTACTTGATTTTTTTCTTATTCATGACGTGCAAAGTAGCTACAGATACTATGTTAATGTCAAGTATCTTAGCCATAAAATCAGGGAACGTGGACTGAAATTGGAATGCTGGCAACCTTCCCTTCGGCCAGGAAAACGAGCAAGGCCACAGCATCTGTCTTTTAAAGGAAACCTTGCTCTTTGGGGGCTTATTCATGCCATGTTCTTGATAGAAGCTGTGGGCCCTTAGAACCATTGCTGAACGTAACTCTGGGGCTGAATAACAGTCCTCGTCCATTTTCTTTTTTAAAGAAATTTAATAGGCCTATCAGCAATCTTGTCGCAGATTTTTCTTGGCAAATACCTTGTGTCATTGCATCCATAAAGAAGGACAAACATATGAACTTTGCAGCCACTTGAATGAATTTGGAATCGATCATACTTAGTGATTTATCACAGAAACAACTAAACTCCATATGTTCTCACTCATAAACGGACCTTGAACAATTATAATACTATAAGAAAGCGATTGGCACTAGTGGGAAAATGTCAGGGGAGGGGGTGGGATTGGCAGTTGAGGAAAACTGCCAGGGGAGGGAGGGGCATACTTCGTCAACAAGGGTACATACGTAATCGGTTTGTATACCTAACCCTGAATTGTACCCCACATCTCTATAATAAATAAAAATTTTTTAAATGAAAAATTAAAAAAAAATACCTTGTGTCAATTCACCATCTTTACCCTCCTCTGGCTAGAACATATATTTACTTTCAACCCGACTTTATCTTTTTTTAAAAAAAAAATTATTTCAAAGAGGTTAGTTAACAGTAGAGCAAATATCTGCGTGCCTTCCACCTAGCATAAAAATTGTAGGGTACAATCCATCTTTCCTAGCCTTCCTTAACCCAGAGGACAGTGAAGACTCCATGAACAGGAACAAACAATTTGAAAACAAATTCTGTCCCAATGGCTAGGCAGCCCACAATGGTTCCCCAATTTTTTTGGGGGGGGTGGTTTTGGGAGGGTTGCTTTCAAACGCAAGTCATTGAAACAACCATGTGGAATACACGGTGCTCTCAGGCTCTGGGTCCAGCACCCCACGGAGAGGTCTGCAGCCAGTGTCTACTGAAGACATCTCGGTCTACTACTGCCAAGATGCCAGCAGCAATTGGCACTCACTGCCCTAAAGTCATCCTCAAAGCTGCTCCCAGGGGTGGATACTGCTGGTGCCGCTCTTGTCGGGAGATCCCTTCAGCTCCCCTTTGGATCCACAGACCCCAGAATAGAGCAGCCTGTGTCCCCAACATCTCATCCATATTTGGTGAAGCAGGCCTCGCCCCTGTTCATGGGACAAGATTAGTAACAGACCAGTTGTCGCTCTTAGAAGCTCAGTCCCTCTCCAGGACTCAAGCATTGTTTGCCGGGCTCAGTCTGGACCCCCAGCTTCCTTTTCTCATGGTGGGCTTCTCCATGGGGATGCTTTATTTCTCAGTACACGTGGGCCACTGGCCAGTTTGCCACTCAACCCCACAGGTCAGTGTGGATCCTAGGGAAGGAAGGCAGGATTGAAGTCCTAATCCAGCTTACTCTTCTAAGGAAAGAATGCATGTCTATCCAATGTGTTTGCTGTTATTTTCTGCATACTAAAAATTTTCCCATCAGCTGGGCTCAGTGGCTCGGCCTGTAATCCTGTGCCTTTGGGAGAATGAGAAGGCACTTAACGGGAACAGTTTTACTTGGAGTGATGGAAACCTTTGGAACTGGAGAGAGGTGATGGTCACACACCATCGTGAAGGTACCAAATGCCACTGCATCGCTCACTTTAAAATGGTACATTTCTGGACTGGATAAAGAAAATGTGGCCATATACACAATGGAATATTATGCAGCCACCAAGAAGGACAAATATATAGATCTTGCAGCAACTTGCATGGACTTGGAGTTGGTCATATTCAGTGATCTATCACAGAAACAAAGAACAGAGTATCGCATGTTCTCACTCATATACCCTTGAACAATTATAATGCTATAAGAAAGCAATTGGCAGTAATGGTAAACTGTCAGGGGAGAGGGGGGAGGGACAGGCAGTTGAGGGAAACTGCCAGGGGAGGGAGGGGCACACCTCATCAACAAGGGTACTTGCATGATCAATGTTTGTATACCTAACCCTGAATTGTACTCCACATCTTTATGATAAAATAATAATAATAATAAAGACAGCTCACAAAAAAAGAAACTCCAACTCAAAAAAAAAGTTCAGCAAAAAATGTATAAAAATCCATTTTAAACATTAATACCCCCTAACGTCATTACTCATTTCTGTAGTAATCAACCTTAAGAAAATAATCTAAAATGTGGCTAACATACCACGTAAGAAGATGTCCAATACATTGTTATTGGTAAAAGAAAAAAGCTGGAAATAACAAATACTCAATAAGAAGACATGAGTAAATAAACAATTCTACATTTTGCTAGAAGAAAAAAATGGTACATTTCATGAGACTGTCACCTCCGTAAATTGTTGTTCCTTTGAAGAGCTGCCTGGGAGACACATGGATGTGTGTGTGTGGTGAGCCATGGCCTTCATTCCTGGACGGTCAGGCAGCAAGCCAACCACGCTGAGGGGGCCCAGCATTACTGTCCAAGGAGAATGTTCTACTCTCTCTCCTCAAGAGCGGCCATCTGGTTCAGTCAGTTTCACTTGAGTCTGGAGGCCGGACATATTAGATTCCGCACCTTTGACCTTGTGCATCCTTCTGTTCTTGCCCTGGGTCCAGTTTTCCTGCTCCCAAAGCTTCTCCCTCTCAGCTTCTTCAGAGCATGAGTCTCTGGTCTCCCAGAGAGCAGCTACATGTCCAGTTCTCCTCATAGGGGTGAAGGGAAGGGAATCGTCTGTTTGTTTGTTTGTTTTCCTTCCACCCACTGTAAGACCTCCAAGGGCCGGGGCACAGCCAGTGGACTTCTTCCCATTGAATGTTTGGGGCTTCCTCCCCCGGACACTATTCTTAATTATTTCATTTTTCAGAAAATGTGTTCATCTCCTCTCTCCTGTCTTCTTGGTTATTGGGATTCATACTGGTCTAAAAGTTTTTAAAAAATTTTTTTGTTATCATGTTCATGCCACTTCAGGAAGGGAAAGAGATAAGCCTGGTTTGCACCTCAACAAGTTTAACTAGAAAACTGTACAAGCGGGAAACCTCCCAACCATAATTTACCTATAAAAAATTGCGTTTTTATTCTTGCATGTGTAAACTTCAGTCACCTTCAAAGGACTCTCCGTTTGAGGCGACACACCTGTCAGGATGCTTCTTCCACTGCTCAAAGCAGTTTTCGAACGTATCCATCTTGATCCCTTTTAGGACTTCTGCCGGTTTTTCCTTTCACGTCTTCCACACTGGCAAAATATTTCCCATTGAAGATTTTTTTCATCCGGGGAAATGAAGAAAAATGTCACTTAGGGTGAGATCGGGCGAGTAGGGAGTGTGCGACACAGAGGGCATGCCATTTTTTGGTCAACAGCTGCCGGACACTCGACAGGGTGTGGGTAGGTGAGCTCATAAATCACTCACCATGAAACAGACAAATGGGGTGAAAGAATCTCTTTAAAAACAAAATTCACTGAAGCCAAAAGCAGCCTCTCAAAGCAACACTAGCTGGTACTCTGATGCCCATGGGTACCTAGAACACTTAGCTAGCGAGGGGGCGTCTGTACTACAAGGGGCCCGCCCTCCAAAAAGAATTCCTGTTTTTGTGTGTACATGTGTGTGTTCCTCCTCATACGATGCTTTTGAAACCTTGTCAGGGGAAAATTTACCCAGAATGCTGTTCCACAGTCAGCTCTAAATTAAGCTGATTCCCGGGCAAGATGACAAATTGCCCGATCTCTTCTCATGCCTGATTTTTAACTTTTAAAATGGCGACGGGAGGTCGCAAGGGCTGGCAGGATCCTTGGGAAGAGATTCACATTTATAAAATGCCAATGATGTGCCAAGTGAACCAGACTCTATCCCCGCAGGTTGGAAATTTCCAGTGCAAATTACCCAATTACCCAAATTAAGCTCATGTTTACCTGTCTCGTGTGATTGTTTTTGCAAAGTTTTGATTCTTGTCGCTGTCGTCGAAGTTGGTGAAAATGACATAAGATGGTGTCTCTGGAAATCTAGAACACCAGCCTGTGCCCTGTTATAGACTTTTCACACGGTACTGTCATGGTCGTTGACATCACTGATTCTCCGGCCTGCCACGGAAAGACATCCTGACATATTCACCACCCGGGACAAAGTAGCTCAATGAATCACTGTGTAATATATGGCAGTCCTGCTATAGGGTGAACATTTAAATGGAAGGAAATAAATGGTTAATACAAAGTGACCTCAGAATTCAGTGTGAGCTATGACTAAGACTCAGAGGCTTTATGCTTACAGATGGCTACTTGGTGTGCCCGTTTTTCTAAGAAATCGACTGATGCCATGAACGTTGTGTTGTGAGGACCAGAAGTCGACCCATGTTCATCTGGGCAAGGTGTAATGTATTTTAAGGATTCTGACTTCAGGAAGAATCAAGGACTTACAAGAATTAGAAAGTCACCACACAGCTTTTTCTTGTATCTCCCCCCATGTCTCCTGGGGACCTATTGGTATCTCCTCTGTGACACAAGCCAGCTTCAATCTCCCCCGTCTGCTGACTGCTTCTCAAGTCATTCAACACCTTGCACTTGATTGATTTTTATTTTATTTTATTTTATTTTTAGTGTGAAAGCAGGATTTATTGAGAGGACAGAAAAGCTTCCACAGTGGGAGGGGACCCGAAGGAGTTGCACTTGGCCGCTTTAAAAGGGCAGCCTCTCCTCGCTGGCTTTCTAGTTTGGCTTCACAAAGCTAACAAACTTGACATTCGTTCATTCTAATTCCGAGTTCCCAGGAGTGAGGATCATTGGTCAAGTGTCAAGGTCAAGTGTCAAGGGTCAAGTGTCCAGTCCTGGCCCTCCATTGGGGCAGGTTTGCAGGATAGGGAGGGCTGGGAGCGTTGGCATCTCTAGTCGAGTACGCCTGACAGGTTCCTCTCTTTGAAGAAGGCGTTACTGTCGTCACTATTTCAGGTAAGGTATTTTATCCAGAACATAGCAGACGATGGTGAAGGGGACACTCGGATGATATGTTTTCCTTTAAGGGATGTATGTGGTTGAACAAGTTCGCAAACTC
Source organism: Carlito syrichta (assembly GCF_000164805.1). Taxonomy (NCBI): domain Eukaryota; kingdom Metazoa; phylum Chordata; class Mammalia; order Primates; family Tarsiidae; genus Carlito; species Carlito syrichta. The sequence goes on from NW_007250850.1 coordinate 670,502, forward strand.
ATCCTAGAAAAAGTGCTCCATGCCTCATGGCTGAATATCACTACAGTCACCTTCGAAGTGCCCCCCCTTGGAAAGCTGTAGGCTGACACCAGAGCCTAGTCCGCCCGTCAAAGCAATTTTGGAACTCTTTTTCTGGAATGGCCGTCAAAGCTGTCATCATTTTCCCCTTGATGTCCTGAATGCCATCAAAATGTCTTCCTTTCAATATTTCCTCTGTCTTCGGGTAAATAAAAAAGTCACTGGGGACAAGGTCAGGTGAGTAGGGAGGGTGTGTCGATACAGTTATTTGTTTACTGGCTGAAAACTCCCTCGTTGTGTTGTGTGGGCTGGTGCACTGTCGTGATGCCAGGGCTCCTTCGGGACCGTCTTTGCACACACCTTTCTCATGCCAAGATCTTCCTGACTTCCCTATCAGTGTTTACTTGGTCTGCTATGCTTCTCACAGTCAGTTGGCGATTTTGACGCATAGTTCAACCCACTTCTGCGATATTTTCACAAGTTCTGCTTGTCACTGGCCATCCTGCCCTCTCTTCATCAGTGACGCTTTCTCTCCTCTCAGAAAAGATTTTAATCCATGTGTACACTGAAGTTTTCTTCATGGCATTATCCCCATGAAATTGGACTCACATGGCCCTGATTTCACTTCCACTCTTGCCAAGTTTAACAAGAAACTTAGTGTCTGATGGTCACTCTCATTCGACCTCTGACAATTTCGCCACGGCACACCAAAGCGTGCGACAGTAATGAACGCTCCTCACTCAGCAAGACACCGCCACAGGCCGACACGAACACGGCTGTGAGACACTGATACGCCAAGGTTCTGAAACCTTGCTGGGTTATTTGTACAAGGGCTGCCAAGATAAGCGCATGGCCTGGCCGCGAACTTCATTGTCAGACCACAAGAGCCACGTGGACCTGGAATGGGATGTCCATGCAGACGGTCGCATCTGATGCTGCTCCTAACTGGAATCAGATGGGAGCGCTCGCTCCTTTTAGAAGTAGCACTTTTCCCCTGTTTCGCCAAAATCTCCCAAGTGACCACTCAGATGCTGTCAGCGAACAAACCAATGGCAAACAGTGTTTGGGAAAACGGAGCCTCCAAGGCGTGGAAGCCACATGTGGACCGAGGTCTGGTCCCGTTTCCATCTGTATGACCTCTGAATGCCATTTCGCACACAGAAGTCACCTGCTGTGAATTGCAAAGGGATCCCGAGAGGACACAGATTCCGAGAGGAAGCAAAGTGGCCTGACAGAGAGCGAGAGATCAACTCCAAAGAGCAGAGTCCACGTTTCCTGTAGAAAGAGTGACCCTGACCTTGAGAGTTGCATCATCGAAAGGTTTATTTACTGCATCCGTATTAGATAAACCATCTGTGTGCTAGGCTTTCTCTGGCTTGCTTTGAAAGGAGACTCTGCCCTGAACTTTAGAGAAAGAGAGAAGTAATCATTAGTTGCAAGGTTAGGCACTCTGGGCCCTGGAAAGTGGTCTCTTGCTTCTTTTTTGTGATGGTCAACTCAGTCTTATATTCCTGCTCTCTTGGGTCATCTCTTTTCTTGCTTTTGAGCCTCAGAGCAGGGGAATCTGATCACATTTTGATTCAGAGAGACACTACTAGGGTCCCAGTTCCTGATTCAATCAACTTCCTAGAGCCAGGTTGGTAGAGCTTGTTTTATAGATGGTTAACCGATACCTTCTTCCGAAAGGGGCCATCAGGGGCTGTGAAAGATACTGGTATGATGATCCTTAATGAACTGCCCGGTCTAATCAGCAGCTAATATGGCAGATTTCCATCCTTTCAGTCAGCCAGCCACCCAGAAGTCACTCTTGTGGCTTCGCTGGGGTGACCCAGAGATAAGGGCAACCAAGGGTGGCCAGAACCTTCAAAGGCACGTAGAGAGGGATCACCATATCACCATCTCTTAGAATGCTTCCTTGAAGAGAGTCTTGAGTACTCTGGAACCCGAGATGAGTATTTATTCTGTGAAACAGAGAAGAAAAGCCTTTCAAGGGAGGGACACATGAAAGGTTTGATGTGAGAAAAAGTGATCAAGAGGGCCTCACAGTTTTGAATGACTTGTCTCAGAAAAGTAGCCCTAACACTTTGAAAAGAATTTTTTTTTTTGAGTAGGGGTCTCACTCTATTGGCCAGACTGGAATATAGTGGCACCATCACAATGATCAGGTCTCACGGTAGTCTCAACCTCCTGGTCAGGCGGTTCTTCCACCTCTGTCTCCTGAGTAGCACATGACATCATGCCCAGCTAATTTAAAAATTTTTTTTTGTAGAGACGAGGTCTCCCTCTGTTGCCCAGACTGGTCTCAAACTCCTGTGCTCAAGCAATCCACCTGCCTTGGCCTCCCAAAGTCCTGAGAATACAGGCATGAGCCACCACGCTTTGCCTGGATTTTTTTTTAAAAATATGGAACGCTTCACGAATTTTAAATTTAATAAATGTTCTGTCAACTCCCTGACTTGAAATGAAAGTTGCATTAACCAAAGATGTGCCTTTTAGATGTAAGTTTAAATAAAGCACCTCTAAAGAAGACTAAAATTCTATGTAATTTTCCATAATTAAATGTAGCTATTTTCTCATGCTACAATTTTGTGCTTTGCTCCTTATGTCTACAATTTTGACGTTCGTCGTGGACTTGAATGGTTTATTTCAGTGCAAACTTGCCCACATTTGTAGGGTGCAGATGGTAATTACTCTGTACCCAAAACCAGACAAGATGCTCGACGTTCTCAGTTTAATGACGCTGGAAAAAATTTGGCAAAGAGAGTAGTGAATCCTCTTCAAATCTGAGCATAAACAATGAAGGCAAAGTGATTTTTTTTAAAAAAAGATCACTTTCATTTTTACTGCTGTCTGCCTTCTCAAGTTCTCTATCATTTCATCCATGGGAATTTAGTTGAGTATATTGGCATGAGCATTTCTAAAAAGGCTGAGATTACCATAAAATTCCAAGGGTTAGTATATTTTTCATTTCAATGAACTGTCTTGCCAGAGCCAATTTTTTTTTTTTTTTTTTTTAATTTGGGGTCTCATCCTGTCACCCAGGCTGGAGTGCAATGGAACTATCAAGGCTCAACACGGCCTTGACTTCCTGGGCTCAGGCGATCTTTCTGCCTTGGCCTCCCAAGTAGCTGGGACTACAGGCATGTGCTACCATGCCTAGCAACTTAAAAAAATTTTTGTAGACATGAGGTCTTGCTATGTTGCCCAGCCCAGGCTGGTCTTGAACTCCTGGGCTCAAGCCACCCTCCCACCCCGTCCTCTCAAAGTGCTGAGATTATAGGTGTGAACCACTGTGCCCAGCCCCAGAGCCCGTCTTTAGGAAACTTTTATTTTCTTGTCTCTTCAAATTAAAGATCATGCAGAATGTCAAAGTCTGAAGTTGCATGAGTCTTGTGGGCAAACTTTTTTTCTCATTCCCTTTCCATCACACCTGAAAATTAACATTTTGAATTTTCTGTGCTTTTTGTGTAGAAAGTGACTCACGTGCTAAGCTCCTTGAAGTTAGAAAAGCTGCTCTCAAACTATGAGCATTGTCACACATACTTTCTTATAACAAGCACAGCATGAGGCTGTGGGCCAAGGAGATTACAAAAGAAATGTAGGACCAAGTCCAATGCTCCCCAAAACATGCAACCCAGTGAAGCTCAGGGAACATTTTATAGTTTTCTTTAAAAATAGACTCGAGTCACTAAAAATCTGAGAAGGTCTACATAAAAATACTGAGATTATGAGCACAAACAGTATAGAAATAAGGCAAAAACTGTGTAGACTGTGTGTAGATGGCTGGCATTGGTACAACGCTACACTGACTTAAAGTCTCACGGTTTTTTAGAGAGCCCTGGGCTATTTCTAAAGAAATCAAATTACTCATCACGCCACTGACTCACAGACCTTTGAGGCAGTGGGGTGAAAGTTACTAACAAATCACGAAGTTTTCAGCCAACATACAAGCACCCTTTCTTCTTTATAATGTTTGGAATGACTAACTCTAACAGTGATGCATGTAGTTTCTTTTTTCCTTTTTAAATCCATATGTGTGTTTGAGTCATGTGCAATAAGATTTAGAGTGTGTATCATTTACATATTTACATTTTTTTTAATTTTAAAGAGTTTATTAGTGCATTCAATGATTCATGAATCAGGTAGACCGCAATTGCCTTAGGACTGTACTGGGAGAGGTAAGAGTGAAAGCTTTTGTGTGTTCACAAAAACATGAAAAAGAATATTTCATTGGTTAGAATGGAAAGATAGAGGCTGGTTGGAAGTTTCACTCATTTGAAGCATCTATCTATATGTAAATATAACACAAAGGTATAACCTATCATTTCTTATGTCGCAAAGATTTTCATGCAAATTGGACATATCTGATAGGCCTAATTGATTTAATGTCTCTGTTTTTATAGGAGACAATTAATTCTTTTGAAATATTTCAGGTCTTTTGATCTCAAACCAACTTTGACAGCCTCCAGAGGGCCCCTGGAATATTTCATATTTACATGTTTACTGTGAACTCAAACATGCTATTACCCCAAGCCTGAAGCAAGCAGGACCGACTGAGGAAGGGAAAGACAGCTCGCTGGCATCCTCAAGTCACAGACACTCTTTTCCCTTGCTTTTTTTTTCCTTCAAGCCTCTTTGTTATACCCACTTACACCAAAGCGAACCCACTCATGGGTCAGGACCTCAAACTCCGCTGCTCTCAGTTGCGATGAAACCCCAAACTTGTTCACATGCTAAAAGCAGATTCAGGAGAACAGAGACAAGTGTTGGCCAGTTGGAGAAACACAGATTCGCTCCTACTTTGGCTTCCCCTGTGCAATCAGTGAACCTGTTGAAAGCAAAGTTGGGGCCAAGAATTAGTCCTGAGTAGGAGGTTATAAGATGACACTTTCGGAAATATTTGAAAAGCGAATGATCTCAGTACAACTGGTATTGGTCTTTCAAGTATAATCACTCAAAGATGTCTTGAGATATATGCAGTTTGTGTTTTTATTAGCATGGGGTGTGTTTCGATTTTCTGCAGGCCAATTTTACTCTCTAGACCTGTGCCATAACCTTGAACCTGGAATAATAAAAGCAGGAATTTCCCGGTTGTTTGGCACCGAGCTCTCCTCATTAGCAGCTATTGAATCAGAAGTTGTAGAGCTGAGTTCCATGTGGGCCAGTTGGCTCCAATGCTGAGAGAGACGTCTTGCAAAGACACAGATTGAATTCCGATCTCCAGGTCATGTGAGGCGGATGCCTAGCCTGGGACACAGTCTGATCTTGAGGAAAGAGCGTAGATGGCTAGTATGTCGTGTCCCATCGCTGTCACTGGAAGAAACACACCAAATATGAATCGCGGTTTAGTACAATCTTAGCATCATTCTTATAGACACAGCCAGCAACATGTCTCTTTAGTGGTGACAGGAAAAATCTAAAAAACAACAAAAAAAGTCCAATATGTACTTAGAATTCAAGTTGTTGTTGAACCTCAAAGTGATCATTTGTTCTGCATAGAATGTTTTACACTACATTTTCTGTGTTGTTCTAGGTTTTCTTATGTATTATATAGTATCCAACCTGTAAAAGCAGAAAGCAAGGTATGCAATTCAATTTTTTCAATCATCCATCCTTCCATTCATCCATTCACCCATCCACCCACCCATCCATCCATCTATCCACTCCCCATCTCTCTGCCCACCCATTCACCCACCCATCCATCCATCCATTTCCCATCTATCTGTCCATCCATCCATCCATCCATCCAACCCATCCTTCCATCCTTCCATTCTGTGTTGTTCTAGGTTTTATTGTGTATTATATAGTGTCCAACCTGTAAGAGTAGAAAGCAAGGTATACAGTTCAATTTTTTCAATCCATCCTTCCATCCATCCATCCTTCCATCCATCTATCCATCCATCCATCCACCTACCCATCCATCTATCCATTCCCCATCCTTCTGTCCACCTATCCACCCATCTACCCACCCATCCACCCATCAATTTATCCGTTCTTCCATTCTTCCATCCTCCCATCCACTTATTCACCCATCCACCCACCCATCCATCCATCCATCCATCTACCCTTCCATCCTTCCATCCTTCCATTCTGTGTTGTTCTAGGTTTTATTACATATTATATAGTGTCCAACCTGTATGAGTAGAAAGCAAGGTATACAATTCAATTTTTTATTTTTTTTTATTATAAAGATGTGGGGTGCAATTCAGGGTTAGGTGCACAAACATTGATCATACAGGGACCCTTGTTGATGAGGCATGCCCCTCCCTCCCCTAGCAGTTTCCCTCCACTGTCAATCCCACCCCACACTCCCTGACAGTTTCCCACTACTGCAATCCCTTTCTTATAGTATTATCAATTCAATTTTTCAATCATCCATCCTTCCATTCATCCACCCACCCATCCATCCATCCATCTATCCATTCCCTACCCATTCACCCATCTATCCAACCCCTATCTGTCCATCCGTCCATCCGTCCATCCATCCATCCATCCATCCATCCATCCATCCATCCATCCATCCAGACTTTCTAAGAGTGTAATCCTCCCAATCTAGCTACTCTCTCACACTGCTCTCTCCAAGGTTTCGAGGGACAACTTAACTTCCATGTTCAATGTCTAGTCTCACTCCGCCTTTGGACAGAAGAGAAGAAAGGCGGACTTGGCAGGTGACCTGTGTCCCCGGAGCCCTGGTTCTGTGCTGGCTGGGGAAGCAGGCATAGAAAGTCTTGCTGCCAGTCCCTACCCCAACAATAGTGCTGGATTTGAACAAATAACTGAAAGTTCTTTCTCCCAAGCTTCTCCCTCGACTTTCATGACTCTGGTTATCCTGATTCCCCTTCATCAAGCCTTTCAGATCTGGCTCCACAATTTGGGGGACCTAGGGCAAAATGAAAATTTGGATGCTTCTGTTCAAACAGCAAGAACAATCCCTGCTAAAGATACTCAGATATAATTTTTCCCCTTTCTTTTGCAGTTCCTCTTTTGCCTTGTCATGATATCTTTTTATTTGCAGTTCTAAGTAAAAAAAAAAATTAAAATTTTAAGTTATTAGCACTTTTTTTTTTACCATTTATCTATATTGTGCTATGCTGATCTTAAATGCAAATTGAAAAGCATTTAGCTTATATGTAAAATCACCAAAATTCTACAATCATCATTCTGTAGCTCATACATATATATGTATTTCATTCTTACCAGAACAGTGGAATCACTGCAGAAATAAACTCTCATGCTTTTTACTTTGTTTACTGATAGGCACACACTCTACCAACACTCTTTATGATCGGCTTACTGAAGAGTAAGGAATAACTAAAAGGAAGGGAACGATGGATTCCCTTCTCTTTCCCTTTCTGTCATCATTTTCAGGATAATTGATTGGCTTATAGGGGGAAGTAACACAAGTAAGAGAAGATAAGATATGATAGGGTTTCTTGGTCGTTCATGACTTGTAGACCATCCCTGGTTTCTTTTAAGCCAGTAGGTTCTGGTTGGAACACAAAGCATGGCCTCTTCAAGCCTCCCTCCCTCCCCTGTGACTCAACTTGAGCTAGAACACAGTTACCTCGTTCTCACTTTAAGTCTCGCCCAACTCCCTCACATGTGAGTCCACTGGAAGTCTGTGCTCACGAGACATCATACATGAGCGGGGAGACAAGGCATAGTGGGCGCGCACGTTGCCCATGGCTTCTCTCCTGGTGTACACGTTTTGCTCTAGCCAACTTTGCTTACAGGACACTAGTTCAAAGATAAAAATTTTAAGATTGTGGCAACAGAACATCACACTAGGCTCGGAGCCCTCTGAACATGGGGCTGAATGAGATCGCATAGGCCACACACCCATGAAGATGGCCCCAGACTCTGTCAGGTTTCTCTATGTCATGCAGTCCGCCTGATATGGGTCTTGTGTAGTTTTTTCATCTTCTTCTTTTTCTAGATTTCATTCACTTTTATAGACCCAATTAATACCTCTCTGTCTTGGCCCAGCTTTTCCTCAGGCTCTGAATATCTGACAACCTGCTGAATGCATCTCAACACACACCATGTCTAACATCAAATGCATCATTTTCCTCCTAAAGTTATTCTTCCTGCTTCAGTGACTAGAACTTGGCCCATGGTCTGCACAATGCTGATTACATGAGAATTACCCAATAAACCCTGGTCTATTGACCATATTGAAGATCTGCCTTCAGATACAATTTGTGAGATTCAGCCTTGGTCGTTCAGAAATCAGTTGTTCTGGTTGTAGATTTCTCATACTCTTATTTTTTTCTCTTTTACTTTTAAAAATTATTCTCTTATCTTCAAGATATTGGACAGAGGCGGGGAATGAAAATAAAGCTTAGCCATCCACTTCTACTTAGCACTAGCCAAAAACTTGTCACAGGGAAAGCACTGATGTTAATAGTTAAAATGAATAGTGAGATTTGGAGTAGATCTCACTTACATATGCTCACAACTTTGCCTTTCAGCCATTCCTACGTAAGCTGTTTCACGTCTTCTTTTCTTATCCATTTTCAGATTTTTGTATACATGTACTTCCAAAAAACGCCACCAGTGGGCCTCAGACTTAGTCCTTGTCAAAGTCGCATTGGCTACTGTTGTTATCTGTAGTCTTCTTTGTGCGGGAATTGTAACTTGATGGATTTTAATGATGGTGTCTTGATGTTTCCGATGCTTTCCACGCTGGTTAGGACATAAGTACCATGGCAGTATCCGTGCTGATTCCCTGGCATTGCTAGTCTAAACTAAAACCCAGGAAATGTTGAAGGGTGTTAAAAACAACAGCAACAAACACGACAAACAGATCTAATAAAGAAAGACGAGGGTTCGGATTGTTTCAAACCTCCTGGTAATATTTGGTTTCCATTTAAGTGAAGTTCAAGTCAGTTTCTGTTTTGTGGGACCCTCTAGGTCATTTTCTAGCCATCTTTGCTTTAGGTATGGCATTGTGGGAAGCCCAAAACTGCCTTTTCGCCTGACTAGGGTTCATCCAGTCATTAACTGCCTGCAACACCACGGCAGAATTTTCATTTATTTCAGGCAGCCCAGGCCCTGGAAATAATACACTGCCTGTATTACAAGTTCAAGGAAATGTCAGAATAACACGTGGCTCCCAAGAGTGACCCAGAAAGCTGTTATGCCCAAGGAATAGGAAGCCAACTCAGATGTTGCCACCAAAATCTGCAGCACTTAAAGTGCTAATTATTAGCAAAATTTGAAAGTACTATTTTAAATGATGCTTGCTTCTAGACTGTTCTAACATTTATTTTATTTATGCTGCACTATACTCATTCTCTAATTTGGTTTAACTCTCTTTTGCACTGCCATTTCAAGTCGTATTAACAGTTCTATGACATTTCATTATGCAACATCAAAGCCAGTACGGTAGGATATCAGACGACCAAAAAGTTGATTGACTATTTGACGCACATAGCGCTGTGAGTTATACAATAGAAGGACAATGAATAACTTCAATTCCTTAGAAAAAGCATCTTGTTGAGATAAATATAATATAGACCTATGAATAATTAGAGGACAAGATAACATAGTATATAGTCCAGTTAAAGAGAAAGAAAATAAATTCTTGTGTAGAGGAGAAAGTGAGACTTCCATTGTTCCTCTCTTTGGAAAGTTAGTAAGGACCAGAGAGGGCGTCCATCTATTCAGAGGACTGGTGAAAAATAAAATACCTAAGGGCTTTTAGAGATTGGGAGATGAGGCATGTTCATTTTTACTTCTTAATAGGAACAGGACATGACAGTTCAGAAAACTGGGCTGTGTGGAATAACAAAGATTTGGGGTATGGTTCAACTATGAAGAAACTTAAGAATTTCAAAGAGTAACTTGTCATAGTAAGGTAAGACATTATTTCTTTTATTTAAAAGCTTTTTTTTTCTTAAGGCAGGGTTTTGCTATGTCATTCAGGCTGTAGTGCAGTGGTGATCATAGTTTAGTTCACTGCAAACTCGAATTCCTGAGCTTAAGGGATCCTCCAGCCTCAGCCTTCCAAGTATCTATAGGCACACACCACCATGTCTGGCTAATTCTTAATTTTTTTATGGAGATGAGGTCTTGTTACGTTGCTTGGGCTGATCCCAAACTTCTGACCTCAAGAGACCTCCCACTTTGACCTCCTCAAGAATAAACTATTTCTTAAAGGGAGTGCAGTAGCAGAAGGACATGAGAATGACCTATTTAGATCCTTTGCCTGCTTTTAACTGTGTTGTTTGTCTTTTCAATATTGAGTTGGAGTTCTTTATATATTCTAGAGACAAGTCCCTTATCAGAGAGGTGATGTGAAAATATTTTATCTTTTTCTTTGGATTGTCTTTTCACTTTTCTGATGGTATCCTTTGGAAGTATAAAAGTTTTTAATTTTGATAAAGCCCATTTACATATCTTTTTTGTTTTTGTTGCACACGCTTTGAGTATCATACTTAAGAATCCTTTGCCAAGATTGTGGTCAAGAAATTTTATCCCTATGTTTTCTTCTATGAGTTCTATAGTTTTAGCTCTTATATTTAGGTCTTTGATCCATTTGGAGTTAGTTTTTGTGTATAGTGTAAAGTAAGGATCTAACTTTATTTTTTTTTTAAATGTGGCCATTCAGCTGTTCTGCCACCGTGATTTAGTTCCCCATTGAATGACCTTGACACCCTTGTCGAAAATCAGTTAACCATGAATGTATAGGTTTATTTTAGGATTCTCAATTCTATTCCATTGATCTGTATGTTTATCCTTTTACAGTACCACAATGTTTTGATTATTGTTGTTTTAGTAGTAAGTTATGAAATGAAAAAGTGTAATTCTTCCTACTTGTTTTATTCTTCCTACCTGTTATGTATTTTGAGTCCCTTGCAATGTATGTCAGTTTTAGAATCAACTTGTCAATTTCTTTCTCTTATTTTGAGTTGGAGTCTCACTCCATTGCCCAGGTTGGAGGGCAGTGGCACACTCACGGCCACCCCAGCGTTGACCTGCTGGTTTCAGGTGATCCTTCCGCCTCAGCCTTCCAAATAGCTGGAACTACAGATGCATGCCACCATGCCCAGATACTTTTTGATTTATTGTAGAGACGAGGTCTCGCCAAGTTGCCCAGGTGGGTCTCGTACCTGTAGGCTCAGGCAATCCACTTGCCTTGGCCTCCCAAAGTGCTGAGATGACAGGCTGAGCCATCAAGCCCAGCCAGCTTGCCAATTTCTACAAAGAAGTCAGCTGCAATTCTGATAAAGATCATTTTTAAAAAGTCAACCCTGATTCGGGCCCCTTCCAACTTGGGAACCCTTCTGTCTTAATAAACTTCTGCTTCTCCCCCACCAAAAACAACCTGATTATAGATCAGTTTGGGTGTTTTAACCTTCTTTTCAAAAACTGTAACAGCACTATCATTCAGTAATGCATTTAAGATTTCCCAACCAGACAAAGTTAAATTTACAGATCCATGAACATGGGACATTTTCTCATTTGTTTAGCTCTTCATTCATTTCTTTTAACAATGTTTTATACTTTTCAGAGTATAAGCTTTGTCTTTTGATAACTTTATTTCTATTTTTTTTTCTTTTTGGTGCTCTTGTGACTAGAACTGCTTTTGCAATTTCATATTTGGATTCTTCATTGCAAGTATACAGAAAGACAATTTTTGTGTATTGACCTTGTGTCCTGCAAACTTGCTGAGTGCATTTATTAGTTCTAATTTTTTAACGTATATTTCTTAAGATGTCTGTCTACAAGATCGTGTCATCTGTGAATTGAGAGGGTTTTGCTTCTTCCTTTCCTGTCTGTGTTAGGAAAATATTGTTCATATTCGAGGACCTGGAGAGCAAGTACATAATATAGACAAACAAAATGATTAGGCATTTTTTTCTGCCTTTCTGAGGCGCTTTCTAATCTCTTGTTACTTTATGTACATGGCCTGTTTGGAAATGCCTGCATTTGTGACAATCAACTGTTGTCCTCACATCCCTTTTGCATAAAGTATACCCTCCTGTACCAGACAAACCCCATTCCATTGAGCTCAGTGACACCTGAGAATAGAACTACCAAATGGATCTGTAACCCCTGACCCAGAATGCAGATCAGGCCAGGTCTCAATATCTGGCAGGTACTTTCTTCCTTGCTTTAAAATTAAGTATATTTAACTTCTTTTTACCCGTGGTCTATACAGCCATCAGCAGAAGAAAGTTTTGTGCCTTGTGTTATTTCTATTTTTTATTTAATAGTTGCACAATTGTTGTTCATTATCCTTCAGGCCTATCATGTTTTAATATTAAAATCAGGAGACGAGTCAGCAGGAATGTTTTTCTTTATCTTTGTTGGGATGTATCTCACGTGCCATTTTTTTCAGTAGCATATTGTTACCAACTTTTGTTTTTAAAGACATTTCGCTAGATTATAATTACTCTGGTTATTTTTTATAACAAGAATATTTTCAAACAAATTCAGTACCACTTCTCTCTGAAGAGTATTTCTAGCTAAAATTCACAAGGTTTCTTCATTTCACAGTGATGCAAAATGGTAAGCCTTTGGATGCCCATAGCATCTATTTTATTAACAACCCTAACATACAGTGGCACTGCTCTTAAGAAGGGTGTTTCAGGTTTTGAATATTCAGGGTAATTTTCTGAGACTTGGAGACATTTCCAACACCTGATTAAATAGCAGAGACAGACACATGAAAAGGTGCTCAGCCTCACTCACATCAGAGAAATGCAAATCAAAACACATTGAGATACCACCTAACCCCTGTAAGAATGGCCATCGTTAATAAAATAAACAACAGCAGATGCTGGTGAGGATGTGGAGAAAAAGGAGTGCTTCTACACTGCTGACGGGGATGCAAACTTGTACATCCTCTCTGGAAAACAGTCTGGAGATTTCTGAAGGAACTAGAAATTGACCTTCCACATGACCCAGCAATTCCGCTATTGGGAATATACCCAGAGGAACTCATATTATTCTACAAAGAAGATACCTGTACATGTATGTTTGTTACAACTGTATTCACAATAGGAAAAACATGGAACCAATTGTGTTGCCCATCAAAGCTGGACTGGATTAAAAAAATGTGGTACATATACACAGTGGAATATTATGCAGCCATCAAGAAGGACAAATATATGGACTTTGCGGCAACCTGGATGGATTTGGAGTCGATCATACTCAGTGATTTATCACAGAAACAAAGAACTGAGTTCCATATGTTCTCACTCATAACGTGACCTTGAGCAATTATAATGCTATAAGAAAGCGATTGGCAGTAGTGGGAAACTGTCAGGGGGTGGGGGTGGGATTGGCAGTTGAGGGAAGCTGCTAGGGGAGGGAGGGGCATACCTCATTAACAGGGGTACCTGCATGATCAATGTTTGTATACCTAACCCTGAAATATACCCCACATCTTTATAACAAAAATTTTATAAAAAGAAACACATAATATGATGGAGTTTTTTTTACATGTTATCTATTATGTTTTTTATCAAATACAATCTAACTTGTGCTACATTAGAACTCATGTAGCAAAAAGCCTATTTAATAGCCAACATATTTATTTTGATGATGATAATGACATTCCAGGAGGTAGAAGCAGATGTTGAAAGTGTTCACCATCATTCTTTAAGCATTTTTGACAATCGTAGACTCCAAAATAAAATGTGTCTCTCTTTGATTCATTTCAACCGTCAAATTTGTTTGATAAGATGTGAAAGGCCTGGCATTGGTTCATAATACTCATGGTTCTGGAAATATCAAGACAACAGTTTTGGCTCATAAATTCTGATACTGATAAAGTTGTGTAAGAAAGTTATGAATATCTAGTCTATGCATACATGTTATTATTGAGACTGTCTATGTAAAACACGTTAAGTGACATCACTGAAATGTTTCTGCTTTAGGTTTGCTCAATGCACACTCCAGTTCACCACTCAAACTTCTGCCCTGACCGCCTGTACCTACCCTGATCCTGGATTTTGCATGTGGATCCTACATGCGATCATGTGTATTCTTCTAAGGGAGGGCAGAGGGAGCTTTGACACAGCCATGAAGAGGAGAAGACAGCAGTGGGAACAGGGTGACAGAGATTGAAGGGAAGTAAGGAAGCACTGAGACTGTTGACAGTCACCAGAAACCAAGGAATGGAGGCAAGTGTCCATCTCACCCTACAGGGGAGTGTATCTGTCCCAATTCTCTTCCCTACTTCCCTGGAAGTCTTCCCTGCCTTGAAGACTATAACAAAGAAAAAAAAGAAGCTCATTCCAATTTAAAATGGTCTTTCACTTAAAAATCCAAAGGACCAACGTGCCAGTCAATGAAAGATAATCAAGGGATTTTTATTTAAAAAATTGAATTGCTGTGACCTATTCTTTGTTTGTGAATTTGCACTGCCTATTTTTATTGATAGCAATAATTAAATACTCCTTCAATGTTGTCATTCATTCCAGTCATTTGTTGTCTTGCATTTATGGTTACCGTATTGGTTGGCTTTGGCTAAGTCAAACTGTGGACAAATAGAACCACTGAAATCACAGCGGGCTAACAAAGCCAGCCTTCATTTCTCTCTCGTGTACTTGTTGGCTGGCTGGCAGCTTGGGCTCCGTCCCATATCTTTGGCATTTTGGGATCAGCGTAAAGGGATAGCTTCTATTTTGGTCTGATGAGAGGAAAAAGAGCAACATAAAGGCAAGTTTCAGCCAACTTGACAGGTTAAAAAATGTCATCTTTTTTTTTTTTTTACCCCAAATAACCATATAGTTCAGTCTCTCTTGTGCATAATCAAATTAGTTCATTCACCAATAATTTTCAAGTGTTACATGGTTTCCAATTTTACATTTAATTCATTTAGCATTTGTGTTATTATGTAAGGTGAAGATCTAAGTTTTCTTCCTTTTTATAGAGAAAAATTGTTTTTTTTATTAACAGTAGAAAATACAATAAATTATTAACCTACCACTTTTGTCTAAGATGTGCTAGTCTAAATCTATTAAATTGTTCTGTTTTTGCCTTTAGAATTTCATCAACTTTTTTGAAGAGCATGTAAACATACAATAAATTCTGGAGAGGAGAATAAATTCTGGAAGAAGCATAAGTCATTGGTAACAGCGGTGTAAAAAAGTCTTTCTATAAATGCAATTTCATAGAGTTTGACTTGGAAGTACAATTGCGGCTGAGCCAAAATGAAGATGCCTGTATTTAAAATTAAATATTAGAGGAAAAATCTTTTTATTATTGTTTCTCCATTTTCAAAAAAGACATGTTATTATTTCTGTCTTTCGGTTTTTAAAATTAAGCAATTTTGTATTATTTTTCAAGAGTTAAGTATGAAATATTATACTTTCAGTAGTGCAAACACTTAGAGGTATCAAACGACTTTTATTGTTTTATGTGAATAATTCCTAAAATAATGTAATTAACTGAAATAGACGTGTACCTTGCATAACAAGCCTCATTTTAGTTTAAATTACCTTTAAATAATGCTTACAAATTAAGTCCAACTCAGGCTATGCTTACATTTGTGCGGGACTGTAATGCTCACCGACTACAAACTTGAGAATAAGTGATATGAGAAACTCAGCTGTATGATATTTTGTTGTAAGTAAAATGGGTCATTGTCATCCAAGATTATCATTTTGATATATGTGTAGAGTTTTTTTCAAAATGTTCATCTTATTGTCTCTTTAAAAATAATGTCTTTTGGATAGGCAGTACCTTCTTTTTTTTTTTTTTTTTCTGAGTTGGAGTCTCAC
>NW_007250851.1:0-1318 GCF_000164805.1 Carlito syrichta
CAGTGACCACTCCCGGCCACCACAGCCTCGACCTGCTTGGCTCTGGTGATCCTTCTGCCTCAGCCTTCTAAGTATCTGAAACTACATGCGTGTACTACCACACCTGGATAATTTTTTGATTTATTGCAGAGATGAGGTCTCACCAAGTTGCCGAGGCGGGTCTCTAACCCACGGGCTCAGGCAGTCCACTCACCTCAGCCTCCCAAGGCATGGGATTACAGGCTGAGCTATCTAGCCTGGCTTGGATTTCTTTCTTTCTTTCTTTCTTTCTTTCTTTCTTTCTTTCTTT
Organism: Carlito syrichta; assembly: GCF_000164805.1. Taxonomy (NCBI): domain Eukaryota; kingdom Metazoa; phylum Chordata; class Mammalia; order Primates; family Tarsiidae; genus Carlito; species Carlito syrichta. The sequence goes on from NW_007250851.1 coordinate 290, forward strand.
CTTTCTTTCTTTCTTTCTTTCTTTCTTTCTTTCTTTCTTTCTTTCTCTTTCTTTCTTTCTTTCTCTTTCTTTCTTTCTTTCTCTTTCTTTCTTTCTTTCTTTCTCTCTTTCTTTCTTTTTTTTTTTTTGAGTTGGAGTCTCACTCTGTCGCCCAGACTGGAGTGCAGTGGCCACTCCTGGCCACCGCAGCCTCGACCTGCTGGGCTCTGGCGATCCTTCCGCCTCAGCCTTCCGAGTAGCCGGAATTACAGGCGCGCGCTACCACGCCCTGCTAATTTTTTGATTTATTGTAGAGATGAGGTCTCGCTGCCCAGGCGGGTCTCGAACCCGCAGGCTCAGGCAATCCACTCACCTCAGCCTCCCAAAGGCGCGGGATTACAGGCTGAGCCACCGAGCCCGGCTTTCTCTCTTTCTTTCTTTCTCTCTTTCTTTCTTTCTCTCTTTCTTTCTGTCTTTCATTCCTTTCTTTCTTCTATCCTTCCTTTTTTCCTTCCTTCCTTTCTTGCTTCTTTCTATCTTTCTTTTCTTTCCTCACTAGGTTGACAAGGTTGCTCTCAAACTGCCCAACTCATGGCATTCTCTTGACCTGGGCCTCCCAAACTGTTGTGATCACAGACTTTCCATTTGGTCAACATGCTGGTTTTCCTGCCTGGCCTTGAACTCTGGGCCAGAGGCGACCCTCACACCAAGGCCTGGATTATGCTTAAGGTCAAGGTGAGGTGTTGCTATGGTTTCCAGCCTGGTCTTGAGCACCCAGGCTTCAGTCTTCTGCTTGTCTCGGCCTCCCTGATTGCTGAGGAGACAGGATTGAGTCCCCCAGCCATCCTCTCCCCCTGGAAAGTTTGAGAGTTATGACCTCACTTTCCCTGAGATGACCCCTGGGAGGAGTGAGTAGATCCATTCTGGGAACGAGGTGGGTGGAGGGGTGGGCACCCGGCGGAGACACATCCCTGCACCAGGCGCTCCCTTTGGGTGGGATCAGTGGTACAGTTCTGGTTGCCCAGTCTGGTTTACAGTGTCGTCTGAAGG
>NW_007250851.1:1805-5781 GCF_000164805.1 Carlito syrichta
CCCGGGCTCAGGGGCTCAGCGTGACATCATGGCACTTCGGAGTGCAAGGCAAGTGAACGGCCTGAGCCTGCAGGTTTGAGACCAGCCTGGGACACTGGGCGAGCACTTGTCTCGGCCATCACAAATAAATCCAAAGATTAGCCGTGTGGTGGCACAGGCCTGTGGTTCCAGCCATTCAGAGGACCGAGGCAGGAAAATCTCCAGAGCTCAACAGTTGGAGTCCACAGTGGCCATGAGCATTCCCCTGCACTCCGGCATGAGCAACAGAGCAGGATTCTGATTCAAATGGTAGTAATCACCACCACTGCCACCACAAACACCTCTTCCACCCAGGAGTCACCTTCAGGGATGTGGGAGGAAAAGGCAATTTATTGCCTGTCATTTGTGGGAGGTTTCAAAGGTCGCCACCGGGCATGTCTGCCCCACACATTTGGCCATGTGTCCCAGAAGGCCTGTCTCCAACCTCCACACACATGCCCCACAGAAAAGATGCGTGTGAACTCATGGAGCAGATGGCCTTGAGTTAAGGCAAATGTGGGCACAGTGTGATCAAGGCAGACCAGCAACGCTGCATCCAGCCCAGGTTCCAGTCACCCGGTTTGTCACCTTTGTGTGGGGGACGGGTCACTTACTCTCTGGATCACTCCATCATCTCCCGACCATGCAGACCTTTCCCTGGGGAACCAGGGACGCTAGTCGTGATGGCTGTGGAAGGCCTCTCTTTTTTTTGCCTGAGTCTCCATTGTCCCACTAAGTCATGGCACCACGATTGTGGCTCCTGGGACCTTAACCTGTGGATCTCAAGCAGTCTTTCCACATTGGTCCCCAAGCAGCTGGGACTACTTGGGCCACGACGTCTGACTCGATATTGCATACCTCTCGCTGAGACAAGGTCTGGCCATGTCGCATGAACTGGTCTTGGATCCCTGGGCTCAGGTAGACTTTTGCATAGGTCTTACAGAGTGTGGGGCTGACAGCCATGGACCAGGGTGCCCAGCCTGGATTTGCATGCTTTGTTGGCAGGTATGATGCAAAGGAACACCCCGGGACAGAGCCCACCACATCCCATGTAGCCAGGACAGCGGGTGCCACCACACACGGCTCGTGTTTGGATTCCAGGGAGCAATGAAGTCTTGCTACGTGGTCCACACAGGTCTCAAGTTCCTGGGCTCCAGCGTTCCCCTGCCTTGGCCTTCCAAAGCCACAGCCTGATTTTTTGCCAATCCATCATGTTTCAGGAACTCTAGGCCCAAGGCTGGGGCCTCTTCCCAAATGATCTGTTTGTTCAGGACAATCACAACTCCATACACAAATGAATGGCTTACTTTTTTTCTTTTTTCCTTTTTTTCTTTGAGTAAGACTCTCACTCTGTTACCCAGGCTGAGGGTGGTGGCTCGCTCCTGACCACTGCAGCCTCTGACTGCTGTATTACAATGGGCCTTTTCCTAGCCTTTTGAGGAGCTGGAATGACAGGTATACGCCACAACACCTGGCTCTTTTGAGATGGAGGGTAGAGACGAGGTCTCCCCAAAGTGTTTGGGCAGGTAACGGCCCATGGAATTTGGCCGGTCACAGGCCTGGGTCTTCCAAAGTGCTGGGATGATGAGGCTGAGCCCCCGGGCCAGGCCTCGATCCTTCCTAGAAAATGGACCAGAAGACCTGGCGTGGAGTCCCACACCTGGAATTCCAGCGTTATGGGAGACTGAGGGGGAGGATGGCTGGATCCCTGGAGCTCAAGGCCAGTGCAGACCATGCAGGGAGACACCATCTCCACACCCATCCAAACAGGGGACCTGAGGTTGAGGTGCTCATCGTCCCAGTCACTCCAGAGCCTGAAGCAAGAGGATTGACAAAGCCCACAATTTCAAATCTGGAGGAGAGTGATGTTCATGTCTCTGGGCCCCAGCCTTGGCCATAGAGCCAGGCTCTGTCTCCGAAAACATCAGAATCGTACACAGATTCTCAATTGCACATGGTGTGTTCACAGGAAGTCTGGTTTTATAGCCCCCAAAAATGGGATTTTGGGGGAAGAAATGTCCCAGGGTGAGGGATTGGTCCCTGGCATTTCGTGCTGGAAGGTCCTCATTTCCAAGTTGGATGGTTGGCCTGCCTGGGACACATTTCTCACCTCAGAGAGGAGAGCTGATAGGAACCCGGAGAGGGAGCCTCAGGAACTCCCACAATAAAATGGGGGCAGCCATTGGTGGGTTGCAGCTGGAAGGTGTCAAGCTTGGGGGACCCTCATATGTGTGGGGACAGGGGTGAAGGAATGAGGTAAGAAGGTTTGCAGGAGAATGGATTAATTTTTTCGTTCTATCTTTCTTTCCTTCTTTCTTTAACTCTTTTCTTTCCTCATTAGTTTGCCTAGTCTGATCTCAAACAGCCCAACTTGCACCATCCTCTCAGCCTGGGCCTCAAAAACTGCTTCGATCACAGGCTTTCCATTTGGTTGACATCCTGGTCTTCCTGCCTGGTTTTGAACTCCAGGCCAGAATCAATCCTCCTGCCGAGGCCTGACCTCACAGAAGGTTTTCTCTGTTTTTCTTGAGGTCTGTGTAGGGGTTTGCTATGGTTTCCAGCCTGATCTCAAGATCCCAGGCTCTGGCCATCTCCCCACCTCATCTAACCCAAGCGCCAAGGAAACAGGTGTGAGTGGCCCAGCCGTCCATGCCACCCTCAAGGTTTGAGAGTATGCCCTTCCTTTCCATGTGGCAGCCCCTTGGAGGAGCAAATGGGTCCTAACTGGGGAACTAGAGCAGCAGAGGAGTGGGCACCCCAGTGGAGACACATCCCTGCACCAAGCACTCCCCCCAGAGAGGGCTCAGTGGGAGAATCAGGCCACCCTCTATGGGGTCCTGGATCATCTGAAGGGAGGGGGCCTCAGGGTGGGTCTCCAGGAGTGTCATGGAGGCCAGGCTCAGAGGCTCACGCCTGTCATCCCAGCGCTCTGGGAGGCCGAGGTGAGAGAATGGCCTGGCCTCTGGGATTGATACCAGCCTGGGCACCTCATGTCTACAAGAAGCCAAAAAAATGAGCCAAAATGATGGTGCATGCCTGTAGTCCTGGCCACTCGGGAGGCCACGGTGGTAGGATAGCTGGAGCCCAGCCAGTGGAGGCCGTGGCGGCCAAGAGCAGGCCCCTGCCCTCTGGCCTGGGAGACATAGAGGAACTCTGACTCAGAATAACAATACCAACCACCACCACCACCACAACCACAGGACAGGCTCAGGGCATCAGCCTGGCATCCCGGCATTTGGGAGGCCAAGACAAGTGGATGGCCTAAGCCTGCGGGTTCATAACCAGCCAGGACACTGAGCGAGACATCATTTCAGCTATCAAAAATAAATCAAAAGATTAGCCTGGCGTGGTGGCACAGGCCTGTGGTTCAAGTCACTCAGGAGGGCTGAGGCTGGAGGATCACATGAGTCCAGTAGGTGGAGTCCATGGAGGCCATGAGCATGTCCCTGTGCACTGGCCTGGAGGACAGAGCAGGATTCTGACTCCAAATAATAATAACACCACCCCCACCTCCACCACCTCTGCCCCGCAGCACAAGGAGTCAATCTCAGTGATTGGAGAGGAAAAGGCACTTTCCAGCCTGTCATTCATGGGAGGTTTGAAAGGTGGCCACCAGGCATGACCGTCCAGCACCTTTGGCCATGAGCCCCAGGTGGCCTGCCTCCACCCTCCACACTCTTGCCCTACAGCAAAGACCTGTGTGACATCACAGAACAGACGGACATGAGCTAGGGCGGCCATGAGGCACAGAGTACGCAAGGCAGTCTGGCAGCACTGCGGCCAGACCATGTTCTGATCACCCTGTCTGCCACTATCAGGTGGAGGGAGGGCCCCTTCCTCTCCAGATCACTCCATCATTCCCCGCCCACACGGAGCTTTCCCTGGGGAGCCATAATCGCCCATCGTGACGCATGTGGGAGGCCTCTTTTTTGTTGCCAGAGTCTCCATCAGCTGGTCT
>NW_007250851.1:5914-9217 GCF_000164805.1 Carlito syrichta
TGATGAAGAGGAAAGCCCTGGGACAGGGGCCACCACATCCCATGTAACTAGGACTGCAGGCTCCACCACGCGCGACTCTAGTGTTGTTGTTCTGGGGAGGGATGATGCCTTGCTATGTGACCCAGGCTATTCCCATGTGGGCCTTTCTCTGGGGAGCCGTGGATGCCTATTGTGATGCACATGGAAGCCTACTTTTTGGTCACTGAGGTCTCCGTCAGTCTCGCTGTGTTGTGGAGGCACGATCATGGCTCCCAGGGCCTCGACCTCAGGGGCTCAGGTGGTCCCCCCACCTTGGCCCCCGAGCAGCTGGGACTCCAGGGTTCACCATGCCTGACTCGATTTGGGAGAACTCTTGCCTAAATGAGGTCTGGTCACGTCGCCTGGGCTGGTCTCCCAACCCGAGACTCAGGTTGCCTCCCGCCTCAGCATCCCAGGGCATAGGGCTGATGGCCATGAACCATGGTGCCTAGCCTGAACTCACACGTGCTGCCAGTGGGGGCAATGCAGACAGATCCCGGGAATGAGGCCACTGCATCCCATGTGCCACAATGCGTGACTCAAGTGTTTGCATTACAAGGAGTGATGAAGTCTCACTACATGGCCCAGGCTGGTATCAAATTCCTGGACCACAGTGGTCCTCGAACTTGGCTGCCCAAAGCCACAGCCTGAATGTCTACTGATTCACCATGTTTCAGGGACTCTACACCGAAGGTTTCTGCCTCCTTCCTCAATGATCTCTGTTCAGGAGGCTCCCAAAAATGGGTGCACTCCCTTTCTTTCCTTTATTGTTTGAGTTGGATTCTCACTCTGTCGCCCAGATTGGAGGGTTGTGACTCACTCTAGACCACTGCATCCTTGGCCACCAGGCTCCAGCAAGCATCTCCCCATGGGCCTGCTGAGGATCCTAAACCAGAGGTATGCACCACCATGCCCTGCAAATTTGGGATTAAGGTAGAGACAAGGTTTTGCCAAGTTGCCTGGGTGCGTCTTGGACCTACAGGCTCAAGCTGGCTGCTGGCCTCAGCCTCCTGATGCACTGGGATGGTGAGATTGAGCCCTCGAACACAGCCTCGATCCTTTATCAATAATGAATCAGAAGGCTGGGCACAGCAGCCAAAGCCTGGAATCCCTGTGCTTTGCGAGGCCATATCGGGATAATGGCTATAGACCAGAAACTCAAGACCTGTCTGGGCCAAGCAGGGAGACTCCATCTCCACTCCCATCTAAACAGGGGGTCTGGGGTCATGGTGCCCATTGCCCCGGCCACTCCAGAGGTTGATGTGGGAGGATCACCAGAGCCCACGATTTTGAGGGTGGCGGTGAAAGACGGTTGTGTCCCTGGGCCCCAGCGTGAGCCACAGAGCCAGACCCTGTCTCCAATAACATTAGAATCATACACAGATTCTCAACTGGGTGTGCTGTCTTCACAGGGCAACTGACTTTAGAGCCAGGAAAAATGGGATTGGGGGAAGAATGGTTTCCAGGTGAGGGATGTGTCTCTGGCCTTTCTTGGTGGAAGGTACTCATTGCCGAGTTGGAGGGTCAGACTGCCTGCTGCATATTTCTAATCTCAGAGAGGAGAGCCAGCAGGAACCCGGCATATGAGCCTCGGGAACTCCCATGCCAAAGTGGGGCCAGCCATTGGGGGGTTGCAGATGGAAGGGGCAGAACTTGGGATACCCTCTCCTTTGGGGGTTGAGGGTAAGGACTGAGCGCAGAAGTTTTGCAGGAGAAATTCTTTCTTTCTTTCTTTCTTTCTTTCTTTCTTTCTTTCTTTCTTTCTTTCTTTCTTTCTTTCTTTCTTTCTCTTTCTTTCTTTCTTTCTTTCTTTCTTTCTTTCTTTCTTTCTTTCTTTCTTTCTTTCTTTCTTTCTTTCTTTCTTTCTTTCTTTCTTTCCTCTCTTTTATTCCCTCACTAGGTAGTCCCGTCTGCTCTCAAACCACTCAACTCATGACATCCTCTCACCCTCGGCTCCCTAAACTGCTGTGATCACAGTCTTTCCATTTGATCAACATCCTTGTCTCCTTCCTCCTGGTCTTCCTCCCTTTCTTCCTCTGGGCCTGAGGGTATCCTCCCACCAAGACCTGCCCTCACCCCAGGTTTTCTGGGTTTTGCTTGGGTTCAAAGTGTGGGCTTGCTATGGTGCCCAGCCTGATCTCAGCCCCTGGGCTCTGGCCATCTTTCCTTCTTGGCCTCACTGAGTGCTGAGGAGACTGACGTGAGTAGCCCCAACTCTCCCCTTGATGGTTTGAGAGTCATGCACTCCCTGACTCTGAGGCAACTCCTGGGAGGAGCGAGCGGGTCCACCCTGGGGAACGAGGCCAGCAGAGGGATGGGCTCCCCGGTGAAGACACTTCCCTGCTCCAGGCAATCCCTCTGGGCAAGCTCAGCAAGTGAGACCAACTGCCCACTCTGGTCTCTGGTCTTCTGAAGGGAGTGGGCCTTGCGGTGGGGGCCTGAGAGTGGTGTGAAGGGCGGGCATGGAGGCTCACACCTGTCAATCTGGTGCTTCAGCGGCCGAGGTGAGAAGATGGCCTGAGACCCTGAGTTCAAGACCAGCCTGGGGACCTTGGCAAGACCTCGTCTCTACCAGAAACCAACACAATGAGCTGAGTGTGGTGGCACATGCCTGTTGTGCTGGCTACTTTGGAGGCAGTGGGGGGGGATTGCTGAAGCCCAGTCAGTGGAGGCCATGGAGGCTGAAAATGGGTCCTTGCACTTTGGCCTGGGTGACCCAGCATGTCTCCGACTCAGTATAATAATAGCAACCAACACCACCACAACCACAGGCCCTGCTCAGGGTCTCATACTCGCATCCTGGCCCTTTGGTTGCAGAGGTAAGTAGATGCCCTGAGCCTATGGGTTCGGGACCAACCTGAGATACTAGGCAAGACCTCATCTCGGCCATCAAAAAAAAATCCAAAGATTAGCTGGGCATGGTGGCGCAGGTCTGTGGTTCTAGACACTTGGGAGGGCGAGGTGGGAGGATTGCCTGAGCCCAGTAGGTGGAGTCTGTGGTATCCGTGAGCATGCCCCTGTGCTGTGGCTTGGGTGACAGAGAGAGATTCTGACTCCAAATAATCATAATCACCACCACCACCACCACCAGCAGCCCTTCCATACAGCCCGAGGAGTCACGCTCAGGCATGGGGGAGGAAAAGGCACTTTCTGGCCTGTCAGTTGTGGGAAGTTTCAAGGTGGCCCCCGGGCACGTTGGTCCCATGCCTCGGTCACATGCCCCTACAAACCTGCCTCCACACTCCACACTCTGCCCCACAGCAGAGAAATGTATGAGCTCATGGA
>NW_007250852.1:0-602 GCF_000164805.1 Carlito syrichta
TCAATTTCTCAACCAACTCATCTTTGACAAAGCCTCCAACAACAACTACTGGGGAGAAGAGAACCTATTCAGTAAATGATGCTGGGAAAACTGACTGATCACATGCAGAATATAGTACAAGACCCTACCTATCACCATACACAAAAGTTGACTCTAAATGGATCAAAGACCTAAACATATAATCTCCATCTATAGGAATCTTAGAAAATGCAGGAGACACCCTTATGGAAATTGGAACTGGCAACCAACTCCTATTCAGAACCCTAAATGCCCATACCTTAAGAAATAAGACAGACAAGTGGGACCTCATCAAACTGAATAGCTTCTGCAAAGCAAGAGAAACCATCAAGAGAGCAGGGAGACAACCCACAGAATGGGAAAAAAGTATTTGCCAGCTGTATATCTGACAAAGGCCTAACATCTAGAATCTACAAAGATCTCTAATGCACTGAAAAGAAAGAAACAAATAAAACAGCCCCATTTAAAAGTGGGTAAAAGACATGAATAGACACTTCTTAACAGAAGGTGTATGTGCAATCAACAGATACATGAAAAAGTGCTCAGCCTCACTCATCATCAGAGAAATGCAAATCAAAACCACA